>NC_073383.1:77414032-77614731 GCF_028641065.1 Leucoraja erinaceus | reverse complement strand
CGAGAGACGGTGAATGACCAACTACACCATATATTACGACACACACTAAATCGACCATCAATGACTAAGAAATTAATATTGAGTTGCTAAACCTTGCCTATTGTTGTTGGTACTGCGTACAGACTGCAAGAACGTGTAGCATAAATAAAGGGATAAAGGGCTATAGGTATATTGCAGGTTTATGTACAGGACATATCTATCCATGCATCTGTAGTTTGTATTCTTACTATGCATCTTATTCAGGCCAATAAAGTTTTTTAATTGAAATTTAAATTGAATTGAATTGAAAATTGAATTGAGAGAAACACACGTCCTGTCGCCCCCGTCACACAAGACACTGGAACGAACACCCGATGAGTATTAGAGAGACGCTTATGAAGGCATGATCATGGCATTCATTCTATAGTGATAGCACGGACAGAGGGATTGAGAGGCGAGGGACACGGTGTTAAGACCAAACACACTGGCATTAACACCAGGTCCTGATTTCGTTTTCACAGCGAAACCTTGTCATTCAGAGGGCCTGGAAGAAGCCGCCCTTCTTCATAAGTTCACAAATTCTGGGGAGCAGAATTAGGCCATTCGGCCCATCGTCTACACCGCCATTCAATCCATCTCTCCCTCCTAACCCCGATCTCCTCCCCCATCGACCCTTGGCGCCCCTACTAATGAAAAATCTATCAGATTCCAACTTTAGATAATCCACTGACTTGGCCTCCACAGTGGCATCGAATTAATTCCACTGCCGGTTTAAATTGGTGGTTATGAATGAATGTGAAGTATTATACATTTGTAGATTGTTATCTCCATGGCTTCTTGCCGCTGGGTGTGTATTTATGGAGAGCATCCTAACAAAGTCAGATTGCATTCAGCTCACTTGCAAACGAACGAAAGGCGGATTAATAACGTTCACACGGGGGGAAAAAAACATTCTTCCTTCTGGAGAGCGGAATGAGGATTTAGAAGGATGAGAGGGTATCTTATAGACACATATAAAATTCTTAAGGGATTGCACAGGCTAGATACCGGAAACGTGTTCCCGATGTTGGGGGAGTCCAGAACCAGGGGCCACACAGTTTAAGAATTGTTTTGAGAATTAAGGGGGCATTGAGAGTAGGGAAGATTCAAACAAGAGGACATGATTTGAGAATTAAGGGACAAAAGTTTAGGGGTAACAATGAGCTGCGAACTTCTTTACTCAGAGAGTGGTAGCTGTGTGGAATGAGCTTCCAGTGGAAGTGGTGGAGGCAGGTTCGATTTTATCATTTAAAAATAAATTGGAAAGGTATATGGACGGGAAAGGAATGGAGGGTTGTGGTCTGAGTGCAGGTAGATGGGACTAGGTGAGAGTAAGTGTTCGGCACGGACTAGAAGGGCCGAGATGGCCTGTTTCCGTGATGTAATTGTTATACGTTATATGGTTAATAATGGGTAGACATTTAGGACTGGGTGAAAAAAAACGTTTTCACCCAGAGAGTTGTGAATCTGTGGAATTCTCTGCCACAGAAGGCAGTTGAGGCCGATTCACTGGATGTTTTCAAGAGAGAGTTAGATTTTGCTCTTAGGGCTAACGGAATCAAGGGATATGGAGGGGGGGGGGGGGGGGGGGGGGTGGGGAGAGGGAGCAGGAACGGGGTATGATGAAATCAAGGGGTATGGGGATGATCAGCCATGATCATACTGAATGGCGGTGCTGTCTCGATGAGCCGAATGGCCTACTCCTGCACCTATTTTTCAATGTTTCTTTCTAAGTTTCTAGGAAGCGCCTGAAGTCACCATCTCTGTATATTTTAAGGTGAAGAGGGAAATATTAAATAGAAACCAGAGGGGCAACTTTTTCACACATAAAGGTTGGTGGGTGTATGGAACGAGCTGCCGGGGGAGGTAGTGGAGGCAGGGACAATCGCAACGTTTAGACAGGTATTTCAATGCGAAAGGTTTGGAGGGCCATGGGCCAAACGCAGGCAGGTGGGACAAGTGTAGATGGGACATGTTGCCCGGTGTGGGGCAAGATGGGCCGAAGGGTCGTTCCTCCACGCTGTGTCACCCTATGATAATGTCCATGATGAGAATGATGAAAGGCTTGGATAGAGTGGATGTGGAGAGGATGTTTCCACACGTGGGAGAGTCTAGAACCAGTGGTCACAGCCTCGGGATTAAAGGACATTCTTTTAGGATGAGGAGAAATGTCTGTAGTCAGAGGGTGGTGAATCTGTGGAATTCTTTGCCACAGACGGCTGTGGAGGCCAAGTCAGAGGATATTTTAAAGGCAGATATAGATAGCTTCTTGATTAATACGGGTGTCAGGGGTTATGGGGAGAAGACAGGAGAATGGGGTTAGGAAGGAGAGATAGATCAGCCATGATTGAATGGCGGAGTAGACTTGATGGGCCGAATGGCCTAATTCTACTCCTATACCTTATGAACCCTGTTTAAGAGAGAAACCAGTGACATCGACCGGTGCTCCTGATGTCTGATTTAGATTCAGTCTGGAAAGAGGCCCTTCGGCCCACTGAGTCTAGACTGGCCATTGATCAGCCGTTCACACTAGTTCTATCTAATCCCACTTTCCCCATACACGCTCGGGGAGGGGGGCAATTAACCCGCGAACCCCATCAGTCTGAAGAAGGGTCTCGTCCCAAAACATCACCTGCCCATCCCCTCATCAGATGCTGCCTGACCCGCTGAGTTCCTCCAGCAGTTGGTGTTGTGTTCAAGATTCCACCATCCGCACGTCCTCGTCGGCCCGTTATTTTTTTTTTTAATTCTCTCGGCTGGCCTGATATTTCGTTAAATTCCTAGAAAATAGAAACTCTGGTGAATTTAGGTGCAGGAGTAGCCGAATCCCCCCGTCCCCCCCCCCAGCACCCACCCCATTCAAATGGTCATGGCGAGGGATACTCAGCGCTTTTCGTACCACATATTGAACGAAACGTTACCTGATCCCCTTAGAGAGTACAAGGAGATTTACTAGACGTTGCCTGGGTTTCAAATATAAGTTACAGAGACTGGCCTCAATACCCTCTAGGTCAGAGAATTCTCTGGAGCGCACCACTCTCTGACTGGTTAAGGGTTCTTCTGATCTCGGGTTTTAAAATGGAGAGGGATTTATCCTTAAGCTGTGACCCCTTGTCCTGGACTTCCCTAACATCGGGAGCTCTTCCATCTGAGAATAGGGAAGATTAAGACATTTTGTACATGACTTAGAAGATTAAAGGGACAGAAGTTTAGGGGTAATATGAGGGGGATAAACCAAAGTACTCAGAGAGTCTTTGGCATAAGACAGGAATGACATCACAGGAATCAGTGGTGGAGGCAGGTTCATTGGTGCACTCCCTCTACCTCTGGATGGTATGCCCCAGGCCGATCCCCCCCCCCCCCCGTATGGTACGAATGCAGGCCCCTCCACCCAGGGGAAAAAGGTATGTTCGATGGATCGTAGGGCCGAGATGGCCTGTTTCCCCAAGTAATTTTCGCCCAACATATTGAACGAAACTTACCTGATCGGAGAGGAAATCTCTTCGACCTTCGGCTTGGGCGCAGCGGTAGAGTTGCTGCCTCACGGCGCCAGAGATCCAGGTTCGATCCCGACTTGGGGTGCTGTCTGTACGGAGTTTTTGTAAATTCTTCCCTGTGACCGCGTGGGTTCTCTCCAGGCAGGCAGGCAGTTTCCTCCCACACTTCAACCACTACAGGTTAGTACGTTAATCGGCTCGGTGTCATTGTAAATTATCCCAATGCCCCTGCCCCACTTAGGAAACCTGAACGGGAACCTCTGGAGACTTTGCGCCCCACCCAAGGTTTCCGTGCGGTTGCCGGAGGTTGCAGGTGGTTGCCGGAGGTTGCAGGTAGTGGAAGCGGGTAGGGAGACTGACAAAAACCTCCGGGAACCGCACGGAAACCTTGGGTGGGGCACAAAGTCTCTAGAGGTTTCCTAAGTGGGACAGAGGCATTAGTGATGTGCCGGGATCGCTGGTCGGTGCGGACTCGATGGGCCGAAGGGCTGTATCTCCAAATACAGCGTTCTCTTCCCGCAGATGCTGCCTGACCTGCTGAGTGTTTCCGGCATTTGTTAGATTTTAATTCAGATTTCCCTTTGGATGTGATTTCAACGCGTTCCCTCCTTTGTCAAAGTCGTTCTTGAAATCCCACCTTCATCATTACCCAACGAACACAGGGGCGTTTCCGGAGACCAGATCACACTTATGGTCAAACGGATGATAGACACAAGGGGGCTGGAGTAACTCCGCGGGTCGGGCAGCATCTGTGGAGAACGTGGATAGGTGACTTTACTCTGTAAAACGTCACCTATCCATGTTCTCCACAGATGCTGCCTGACCCGCTGAGTTACTCCAGCACTCTGTGAAAACGTCACCTATCCATGTTCTCCACAGATGCTGCCTGACCCGCTGAGTTACTCCAGCACTCTGTGAAACGTCACCTATCCATGTTCTCCACAGATGCTGCTGACCCACTGAGTTACCCCAACACCCTGTGAAACGTCACCTATCCATGTTCCCCACCGATGCTGCCTGACCCACTGAGTTACTCCAGCACTCCGTGTTTCTTCCCTCAACATAGAGTCATGGAGTCATACAAACATACAGCATGGAAACAGACCCTTCGGCCCATCTTGCCCACACCGGCCAACACGTCCCATCTACACTAGTCCCACCTGCCTACACTTGGTCCGTATACCTCCAAACCTGTCCTATTCATGCACCTGTCTAAATATCTCTTACACGTTGCGATAGTCCCAGCCTCATCTACCTCCTGCATTTGCATTTCGTTGTCTCTGTACTGTACACTGACAATGACAATTAAAAATTGAATCTGAATCTGAATCTTTGAATCTGAATCTCCTCCGGCAGCTCTTTCCTTACACCCACAGCCCGTGTGAAAATGTTACCCCTCAGGTTCCTATCATTTTTTTCCCCTCACATGAAACATGTGTCCTCTTTTACGACGTTTCATTCAGAGCAAGTACAACTTTCCCTTTTTCCCCGAAACATATAAAATTATAAAAGGACTGGACAAGCTAGATGCAGGAAAAATGTTCCCAATGTTGGCCGAGTCCAGAACCAGGGGGGCCACAGTCTTAGAATAAAGGGGGGGTCATTTAAGACTGAGGTGAGAAAAAAACCTTTTCACCCAGAGAGTTGTGAATTTGTGTCATTCCCTGCCACAGAGGGCAGTGGAGGCCAAATCACTAGATGGATTTAAGAGAGAGTTAGATAGAGCTCTAGGGGCTAGTGGAGTCAAGGGATATGGGGAGAAGGCAGGCACGGGTTATTGATTGGGGACGATCAGCCATGATCACAATGAATGGCGGTGCAGGCTCGAAGGGCCGAATGGCCTCCTCCTGCACCTATTTTCTATGTGTCTATGTTTCTATGACTCTCGGCCTGAAGAAGGGTCTCGACCCGAAATGCCGCCTATTCCTTCTCCCTAGAGATGCTGCCTGAACCGCTGAGTCACTCCAGCATTTTGTGTTTGACAAGGAACTGCAGATGCTGGAAAATCGAAGTTAGACAAAAATGCTGGAGAAACTCAGCGGGTGCAGCAGCATCTATGGAGCGAAGGAAATAGGCAACGTTTCGTCCCGAAACGTTGCCTATTTCCTTCGCTCCATAGATGCTGCTGCACCCGCTGAGTTTCTCCAGCATTTTTGTGTACCAGCTTTCTCCGTGTCTATCTTCGCTATAAACCGGAATCTGCACAGTTCCTTGCGAGACAATCTTCCCTCTCTTCATTTTTATTATGCTTCACTGTTCTCTGTACTCTAAACACAAGCCGTATCGAGGTCATTTGGACAAAGACTGAGTACCTCCCACCTGAAAAATAGACGCTTGTGAACGAATGTTTCCCGCAGCTTCCGCTACGGATTCAGGTGCTCTGATTGACGTGGCCATCGTAAATCATTAACAATGGCCCGACTGGCTTTCACAGAGAAGTTTTACGACCTGTTTAGCAATCTCTGATCTCCACAGGCTCGCTACATTTTCCAAAGTATATGAATTATTAAACTTGCGGCGAGTCGGCTGTAACCAACATTAAATTGGAACTGCAGCCGATTGTTTAAATAATTGGAATTCATTACTTGGGGAGGTGGCGAGGAGGGGAACGGAACTTGTTTTACTGGTCATGACGCTGGAGCTAAGGACGGGGGCGAGAAACTCGCAGAATGTCCGTATCGACTCGTAGGAGGTCGTGGGAGATCGTAGGAGGTCGTAGATATATCGTAGCGGCTCGTTATCCTAGCCGTAGGTACTTGTGGTATCAGGTAACGGGACGTTTTTCCAGCCCCGTTAAAAATGTCCACGAGAGGAAAAAAAATTGGTCTTAAGTCGTGAAAGTGGGACAGGCCAACCAGTCAGCAGGAAGACAATACATGATTACAATCGAGCCGTTTACAGATTGAGGTGGGATCTTTCTCGAAACGTACAAAACTCTTAAGGGGTTGGACAGGCTAGATGCGGAAAGATTGTTCCCGATGTTGGGGAAGTCCAGAACAAGGGGTTTAAGGATAAGGGGGAAATCTTTTAGGACTGAGATGAGAAAAAAAAAATTCACACAGAGAGTGGTGAATCTGTGGAATTCTCTGCCACAGAAGGTAGTTGAGGCCACAGTTCATTGGTTATATTTAAGAGGGATGTGGCCCGTGTGGCTAAAGGGATCAGGGGGTATGGAGAGAAGGCAGGTACCGGATACTGAGTTGGATGATCAGCCATGATCATATTGAATGGCAGTGCAGGCTCGAAGGGCCGAATGGCCTACTCCTGCACCTATTTTCTATGTTTCTATATCTTCTTCTTGTGAATGAAACATAAACCAAATGAATAGTCAGATCTTAAGTCGGGTGTTGAGCAGCCAGGTTGTTGTCTCTGCGTCAATGTCTGCCAGTCCCTGAGCTCCATTTGGGTGGGTGGTAGAGCGGGCACCCAGAGATGACATGGTTGGCTGTCTGTTGTTCTGCTCCGGGGCATCCTCCCGACTATTTTTGTTACTCGTGGACATATTTTTATCATGCTGGAATAAACATCCCGACTTACCTGATGCCCTGAGTACCCACGGCTGGCGTAACGAGCCGCTACGATATATCTACCGACTCGTTACGAACATTCTGCGAGTTTGAATCAAGGGAAAAGTGGGGCAGGCCCTTAAGATAATTCATAAAAACTTCTTCTTGGAGAGGTACATTTCATAGAAAACATAGAAAATAGGTGCACGGGAGAACGTGCAAACTCCGTAGAGGCACCACCTGCAGTCAGGATTGAACCCAGGTCTCTGGCGCTGTAATGCCCCTGTCCCACGGTACGAGTTCATTCCAAGAGCTCTCCCGAGTTTAAAAAAAAAAATCAAACTCGTGGTGAGCGCGGAGAATGAACGTAGCGGGTACGTCGGAGCTCGGGGACGTCTCTTAGCGGGTCGTAACGCTAACGGCAGGTAATCGGGAAGACTCGCTAACGGCAGGTAAGCTCGGGAAGATTTTTCAACATGTTGGAAAATGCCCACGAGGGCCCCGAGTACCGACGAGTGGCCGTTACCGTAAATCTCCGAGTTCAAATCAGGGCAAACTCGGGAGAGCTCTTGGAATGAACTCGTACCGTGGGACAGGGGTTTTAGTCAGCAACTCCACCGCTGTGCAACTACCGCTAATCTATCTAATGGATAGATTTATGATCAGGAAAGGAATGAGGAGAAATGAGTGTAGGATGTAATCTGACCTGCTATTGAATATGAACCCGAATTATATTCATATTCATCTGAGTTATATTGATATTCATCGATAGGAAAGGTTTAGAGGGATATGGGTCAAACGGGATGACGGGACTGTCATATGCTGAGAGAATGGAGCGGCTGGGCTTGTATACTCTGCAATTTAGAAGGAGAGGGGATCTTATTGAAACATATAAGATTATTAACAGTTTGTACACGCTAGAGGCAATAAACATGTTCCCGATGTTGGGGGAGTCCAGAACCAGGGGCAACAGATTCAGAATAAGGGGTTGGCCATTTAGAACGGAGATGAGGAAAAACTTTTTCTCACAGAGTGTTGTGAGTCTGTGGAATTCTCTGCCTCAGAGGGCGGTGGAGGCCGGTTCTCTGGATACTTTCAAGAGAGAGCTTGATAGGGCTCTTAAAGATAGCGGAGTCAGGGGATATGGGGAGAAGGCAGGGACGGGGTACTGATTGGGGATGATCAGCCATGATCACATTGAATAGCGGTGCTGGCTCGAAGAGCCTACTCCTGCATCTATTGTCTATTTTCTATGGTCAGACAGGCAGGCCAGCGTTGATGAGGCATCATGGTGGGCATGGGGAAGTTGGGCCGAAGGGCCTGTTTCTGTACTATATGACTATGAACGTATATTCTTAAAGCAGATGTAGATACAGTCTTAATCAGTACAGGTGTCAGGGGGAAGGCAGGAGAATGGGGTTTGAGAGGGAGAGATAGATCAGCCATGACTGTGTGCTGGAGTAGACCTGATGGGCCGAATGGCCTAATTCTGCTGCTATCATTTGTGAACCCATGACTCTATCCGTCACTCTATCATTAGATCATGGTGTGTTTTGTAAAGCTATGGTGATCATTAAATTCTTTCCTCCTCCGAGACATACACTGCATGAACGGAGCTCTGAGCGCCCCTAGTTTCCGTGATGCTCCCCTGATCGCCCTGTGGCCCCGCCTGTCAAAGCCCGTGAAGAATGGCCCCCGCGATTTCTCCTTTCAGTTTCAATCCCTTCCCAGGAGCTGGGGATGGAGCTAATCAGCCCGGGGACACCTGAACTCACACACCGCCCAGATGATTAACGAGTCGCAAGAGATAAAACTCATCTGCGAGTCGGCGTATATATCATCCCTTCCACACCTCCCCTCAAATCCTCTCATCGCGACGAAACTTCCAGGTGCCGTTTAATCTAACCCACCAACTCAATCCACTTCCCCTTCCTGATTGACCTGCCTGTTTGTGTCAGTTTTAATCAGTTGCTCCTTTACTGGCAAGAAGACTCACAGCAAAACGTGAAAATTAATCTGAAATTAGTTCCCTTGTCAGCATCTTCACGGCCTAACACAAGCCTGCAAGCACCGATCGTTTAATTCATTGTCAGGTGTGCCGAGCTACAGTGGAAAGCCCTTCTGCAGCTTGCAGAGGGTCGGCAGGCACGGTGGCGCAGCGGTAGAGTTGCTGCCTTTTACACAGCGCCAGAGACCCGGGTTCGATCCCGACCACGGGTGCTGTCTGTACGGAGTTTTGGTAAAATTGTAAATTGTCCCCAGTGTGAGTCGGATAGTGCTAATGTATTATCTGAATGGTGGCCGATTAGGAAAAGGGGAGATGCAACGAGACCTGGGTGTCATGGTACACCAGTCATTGAAAGTAGGCATGCAGGTGCAGCAGGCAGTGAAGAAAGCGAATGGTATGTTAGCATTCATAGCCAAAGGATTTGAGTATAGGAGCAGGGAAGTTCTACTGCAGTTGTGCAGGGTCTTGGTGAGACCACACCTGGAGTATTGCGTACAGTTTTGGTCTCCTAATCTGAGGAAGGACATTCTTGCCATAGAGGGAGTACAAAGAAGGTTCACCAGACTGATTCCTGGGATGGCAGGACATTCATATGAACAAAGACTGGATAGACTCGGCTTGTACTCGCTAGAATTTAGAAGATTGAGGGGGGATCTTATAGAAACTTACAAAATTCTTAACAGGTTGGACAGGCTAGATGCAGGAAGATTGTTCCTGATGTTGGGGAAGTCCAGAACAAGGCATCACAGTTTAAGGATAAAGGGGAAATCTTTTAGGACTGAGATGAGAAACACATTTTTTACACAGAGAGTGGTGAATCTCTGGAATTCTTTGCCACAGAAGGTAATTGAGGCCAGTTCATTGGCTATATTTAAGAGGGAGTTAGATGTGGCCCTTGTGGCTAAAGGTATCAGGGGGTATGGAGAGAAGGCAGGTTCAGGATACTGAGTTGGATGATCAGCCATGATCATATTGAATGGCGGTGCTGGCTCGAAGGGCCGAATGGCCTACTCCTGCACCTATTTTCTATGTTTCTATGTTTCTATGTCCAGATTCTCCTGTATCCCTGAACCAAATCTCAACAGTATCTGGCATACACAAGGAATAGCAGATGCCGGTTTACAAGAAAAAGCCACAAAGTGCTGGAGTAACTCAGGGGGGCAGCCACCATCGTTGGAGAACATGGATAGGTACAAGAAACTCCCAACCCATCGCCTAATTCATGTTATCCAAACTAGGCCAGCACTTTGTGTCTATCTTTCAGCATTTCTTAAGTTCTAGGTGCAGAATTAGGCCATTCGGCCGATCATATCTACTCCACAATTTAATCATGGCTGATCTATCTTTCCCTCTCAACCCCATTCTCCTGCCTTCTCCCCATAACCCCTGACGCCCTTACCAATCAAGAATCTGTCAATCCCTACCTTAAAAATATCCGTTGACTTGGCATCCACAGCCATCTGCGGCAATGAATTCCACAGATTCACCCCCCTCTGGCTGGAAAAATTCCTCCTAATCTCCTTTCTAAAGGTACATCCTTTTATTCTGAGTCTGTGGCCTCTAGACCTAGACTCTCCCACTAGTGGAAACATCCTCTCCACATACACTCCAGACCAGTCCTTTCACTATTCGGTACGTTTCAATGAGGTACGACCTCATCCTTCTAAACTCCAGCGAGTACAGGCTCATCATATGTTGTTAACCCATTCATTCCTGGGATCACCAGTTACTGAAACATAGAAACATAGAAAATAGGTGCAGGAATAGGCCATTCGGCCCTTCGAGCCTGCACCGCCATTCAATGTGATCATGGCTGACACAGTTTAAGAATAAGGGGTAAAGCCATTTAGAACGGAGATGAGGAAAAACATTTTCCTCACAGAGAGTTGCGAGTCTGTGGAATTCTCTGCCTCAGAGGGCGATGGAGGCTGGTATTCTGGATACATTCAAGAGAGAGCTAGATAGGGGTCTTACTGATAGCGAAGTCAGGAGGAGGCAGGAACGGGGTACTGATTGGGGAATGGTTGTCTATTTCCTTCGCTCCATAGATGCTGCTGCACCCGCTGAGTTTCTCCAGCATTTTTGTGTACCTTCGATTTTCCAGCATCTGCAGTTCCTTCTTAAACACTGATTGGGGAATGATCAGCCATGATCACATTGAATGGCAGTGCTGGCTCGAAGGGCCGAATGGCCTACTCCTGCACCTATTGTCTATTGTCTATTATTAATGATTAGATGGCTATTCATGCCGACATGAAAAACACGTTGATGTTTCGGCATGAGATTAAATTGAAGTTCTCCGCAAGCAGGTCCCGGCAATTTGATGGCAGCCGTTGGTTGACATGTAGGTAAGTAGTTATCCTGATTAAATTTAATTTGTGCATTTCTGTCACACTCATTGACGGATTTACCAGCCAGGCTACTTAAATTACTTTTAAATCATAAAAGCTGGAGGTAAAACGGTGAAAGCACTCGCCTCGTCTGCTCTGATTTCCCCTGAGCAAATTAGCTGTATATCATGCCGGGACTCGAAGGCAGTTCGATGGCCAGGACTAGATCTAATCTACTTTTGTGGGAGCTTGTTCAGTCACGGGATTATCGGAGTCACGGTTTGCAGGTATACGGCTCCTTGAAGGTGCCGTCGCAGGGAGGTTGGGGTGGTCAATAGACAATAGACAATAGACAATAGTGCAGGAGTAGGCCATTCGGCCCTTCGATGGTTGTGTGAATCTCTGGAACTCTCTGCCAAAGAGGGTAGTTGAGGCCAGGTCATGGGCTATATTTAAGAGGGAGTTAGATGTGGCCCTTGTGGCTAAGGGGATTAGGGGGTATGGAGAGAAGGCAGGTACGGGATACTGAGTTGGATGATCAGCCATGATCATATTGAATGGCGGTGCAGGCTCGAAGGGCCGAATGGCCTACTCCTGCACCTAATTTCTATGTTTCTATGTTTCAAGCCAGCACCGCCATTCAATGTGATCATGGCTGATCATCCCCAATCAGTCCCCCGTTCCTGCCTTCTCCCCCATACCCCTGACTCCGCTAACTTTAAGAGCCCTGTCTAGCTCTCTCTTGAAAGCATCCAGAGAAACATAGAACCATAGAAAATAGGTGCAGGAGGAGGCTATTCGGCCCTTCGAGCCTGCACCGCCATTCATGTGATAATGGCTGCTCATCCCCAATCAATAACCCGTGCCTGCCTTCTCCCCATATCCCTTGACTCCACTAGCCCCTAGACCTCTATCTAACTCTCTCTTAAATCCATCCAGTGATTTGGCCTCCACTGCCCTCTGTGGCAGGGAATTCCACAATTTCACAACTCTCTGGGTGAAAACGTTTTTTCTCACCTCAGTCTTAAATGGCCTCCCCTTTATTCTAAGACTGGGGCCCCTGGTTCTGGATTCACCCAACATTGGGAACATTTTTCCTACATCTAGCTTGTCCAGTCCTTTTATAATTTTATATGTTTCTATAAGATACCCCTTCATCCTTCTAAACTCCAGTGAATACAAGTCTAGTCTTTTCAATCTTTGCTCATTAGACAGTCCCGCCATCCCAGGGATCAATCTCGTGAACCTACGCTGCACTGCCTCGATCACAAGGATGTCCTTCCTCAAATTAGGAGACCAAAACTGCACACAATATTCCAGATGTGGTCTCACCAGAGCCCTACACAACTGCAGAAGAACCTCTTTAGAACCATAGAAACATAGAAAATAGGTGCAGGAGTAGGCCATTCGGCCCTTCGAGTTTGCACCGCCATTCAATATGATCCAGGCTTTACTCCTATACTGAAATCGTCTTGTTATGAAGGCCAACATTCCATTAGCTTTCTTCACTGCCTGCTGTACCTGCACGCCAACTTTCAGTGACCGGTGTACAAGGACACCCAGGTCTCGCTGCACCTCCCCCTTACCTAACCTAACCCCATTGAGATAATAACCTGCCCCCTTGTTTTTGCCTCCAAGGTGGATAATCTGTGACAACATTCCCTCAATAGACGATAGGTGCAACAGTAGGCCATTCGGCCCATCGAGATGAGATGAGGTCAAGATGGCGCCCAACTATTTGCGTGCCTGCCACAGAAGCGGATCTACAACCACATATCACCATCGCTCCACACGCCTACAGAGACATTTCTTATCTATGCACTGGCTCGATTGTAATCATGGATTGTCTTTCTGCTGACTGGATATCACGCAACGAAAGCTTTGCACGGCACCTCGCTACATGTTGTGGCGGCACCTAGTGGCGGGGCTGGGAAGTCCGAACCCTCGTCCTTGGTCGGCGCCGTAACGTGACCGCGGGGGTTAGTTCGCGGGCTTTTAGTCCGTTATTAGCGCTCCTCCCCATCGGCAGGAGCTGTGTCCGTCAGCGATGTTGGAATGCGGTTTTATGAACTTCTCTTCGTTTTTGTCAATGAAAACCATTTCGCTCAACCTGCCTGGTCTCACTACAACGTGACAATAATAAACTAAACTAAACAGCTAACAATGGCCCGTTTCCTTTGTCATCGTTACGATTTTGCATATTTTTATTCATTTGTTCTATGTCTCTCCAAGGGTCTCGACCCGAGACATCACCCATTCCTGCTCTTCTGAGCTGCCTGTCCCAGATGCTGTTGAGTTGCTCCAACATTTTGTGCCTATCTTCGGTTTAAACCAGCATCTGCAGTTCCTTCCCACACGGAACTGAACTAAATTGTCTTAAATGGAACTGCGGGCAATTTCCTAGGCCCCCTTCGATCGTGGCTGACCACGGGTGTCTCCAGGCTTGGAGGACGCCTGTGCGTGACTTTGTTTAACGTGGGGAGACCGGTGCACAGGCAGCCACCCCACATGGGGTCCTTGACAGATCTGGGTCAGGATCCAGTGGCATGGAGTCCAAGACGACCGGAGACCCTTTTCTGCTGCAGCCTTCATCCGCCTTCCCAGCCGTTGTGACGTTAGCTCCACTAAGGTCAGCCATCGTCCTCCGCCTGTTCCACCGTTGAGGTCTTGGTTGGATTGCTCTTTGTCTTAAACCTCCCCCTCGACATTACGGCCAAGGGTGGCCCTACCAGGAGGCCCAGACGGCATCGCTCTCGAATCACACAAACTTCTCCAACGACAAGGTGACAATCCAATTAGGACAATAGGTGCAGGAGTTGGATTCGGCCCTTCGAGCCAGCACCGCCATTCAATGTGATCATGGCTGATCATCCACAATCAGTACCCCCGTTCCTGCCTTCTCCCCATATCCCCTGACTCCGCTATCTTTAAGAGCCCTATCTAGCTCTCTTGAAAGTATCCAGAGAACCGGTCTCCACCGCCCTCTGAGGCTGAGAATTCCACAGACTCACAACTCTCTGAGAAAATGTGTTTCTTTGCCTACGTTCTAAATGGCCTACCACTTATTCTTAAACTGTGGCCCATGGTTCTGGACTCCCCCAATATCGGGAACATGTTTCCTGCCTCTAGCGTGTCCAAACCCGTAATAATCTTACATGTTTCAATAAGATCCCCTCTCATCCTTCTAAACTCCAGAGTGTACAAGCCCAGCCGCTCCATTCTCTCAAAGTATGACAGTCCCACCATCCCGGGAACTAACCTTGTGAATCTACGCTGCACTCCCCCAACAGCAAGAATGTCCTTCCTCAAATTAGGGGACCAAAACTGCACACAATACTCCAGGTGTGGTCTCACTAGGGCCCTGTACAATTAGCATCTGAAAAAGCTCTACCCCTTGATTAGGAGGCATTAGCTACAAGCAAAGTTTGGACCGGCTTGGATAGATTTCTCTGCCAGCCCCAAACTGGAAAGCAAGCGACCAAAGGCTTTTCACTGTACCTTGATACACGTGACAATAATAACAAATTAAACTAATAACCTTGTGACTCTGTGTTGCAAGCCTCCTGCTGGAAACAGACCAAGTCAAGTCAAGTCATTTTTATTTCTATAGCACATTTAAAAAACAACTCTCGTTGACCAAAATGCTTTACATTGGTGGAGGTACTAACGTTATACAACAGTGGTTCATAGATTAAGTACATACATAAATACACACACATAGCCCTCCCTCAGAGGACGTCAAGAAAGGCTTGAGAGTAAAGGGCCTGCGACTGCATGCGGCGAGCGCGACCAAACCGGAAGTGGGAGCCGCGCGGAGGTCGAGTGATCCCGTACGAGTTGACGTGAAGTTCGAGCGAAGCCTGCGGGAAGTTCGCGTATGAGGTACGGCGTCGAGACGCTGCGCACGCCCGTCGAGGCGGTGCGTACGGCCTCAATGCGACTGCGGGCCGGCAGGCCGTTGCCGCGCGGAATTTTTGGACAGTGTCAGTTTTACGGAGCCCCGCGCGATGTCGGGACCAGCTCCGCACAACTCCATACGGCTCCGGCGATCGAAGTGGGACCGGCCCCGCGAGGCCGTACGGCTTAAGCGACCACGTTAGGTCGCGCTTGCCGCATGGAGTCGCATGCTTGTAGGACAGGCCCTTAAAGATGAGTTTTCGACTTAAATAAGTAAGTAAGTTTATTGGCCAAGTATTCACATACAAGGAATTTGCCTTGGTGCTCCGCCCACGTAACAACATGACATACAGTGACAGTTACGAATGACTCAGAAAACACTAAACATTAATAATAAAACATTAATGATAAAACACCATTGATCAAGCACGTGAACCAACAAAATACCAGATCAAAGGGAGGCTACAGATTTTTGGCTGTTGAGTAGAGCAACTACTCGTGGATAAAAACTGTTTTTATGTCTGGCTGTGGCAGCTTTGACAGTCCGGAGTCGCCTTCCAGAGGGAAGTGATTCAAAGTGTTTGTGGCCAGGGTGAGAGGGGTCAGAGATGATCTTGCCCGCTCGCTTCCTGGCCAGAGTCGATGGAGGGGGCTGTTCTGATGGGAAGAGGGATGCTGTTCCACAGTCTAGGAGCTGCAACTGTGAAGCATAATCCATATCTATCTCAAAGCTGCGACTTGGTTGGGAAAGGCTGCATCATTAGCCAGATGCACACGGCAAGGTCACCCAGTCAAGGTTCTGGCTGTGGTCAGAGTTCACAGGTCAACAACGGGTCGGGATTATGCGAGAGTGAGAGAGAGAGATAAGGCACATTGTATACCTGTTCAACACGTACCTGGGAGGAGCTGGCTTGTTTATCACTGTCGGCTTAAGTCCGCTGAAAGACAATGGGCCAATTGTCGATTCAATTGTGGAGGCGAGCTTTCATTCTTGTGGATCAATCATTCAATTCAATGGGTGTAGGAAGGAATTGCAGATACTGGTTTGCACTGAAGACCGACCCAAAATGTTGGGAGTAACTCAGCGGGACAGGCAGCATCTCTGGATGCTGTTCCCCAAGTACAACATGGGTAGGTAATGTTTCAGGTTGGTACCCTTCTTCAATCTGACCCGAAACGTCACCTATCCATGTTCCCCGCAGCTCTGCCCTCGCTCCCCCCTCCCGCTAGTCGCAACAGAGACAGTCCTTACCTTCCCTAGTCCTTACCTTCCACCCATCGCATACAAC
The DNA here is from genome assembly GCF_028641065.1 of Leucoraja erinaceus. Classification (NCBI taxonomy): domain Eukaryota; kingdom Metazoa; phylum Chordata; class Chondrichthyes; order Rajiformes; family Rajidae; genus Leucoraja; species Leucoraja erinaceus. The sequence continues at coordinate 77,598,186 of NC_073383.1, read as the reverse complement.
ACATAATCCTCCAAAATCTCCGCCACCTCCAACGAGATCCCACCACGCGCCATATTTCCCCATCTCCATCCCATTCCGCCTTCCGCAGAGACCGTTCCCTCCGCAACTCGCCCCCCTGCAGGAACTATACAACAGGAGGTGCAACTCCAGTGCAAACAAAATCATGAGAGACTCCTTCCACCCCTGCAACGGACTGTTCCAGCTGCTACGGTCAGGCAAACGCCTCCGTTGCCATGCGGTGAGAACGGAGAGGTTGAGAAGGAGTTTCTTCCCAGAGGCAATTCGGACTGTAAACGCTTATCTCACCAGGGACTAGCTCTACAGAACGTTTTTCCTTCCATCATTTATTATGTCAAAGAATATGTGTGTTATGATTGTGTTTATAATTTGTTTGGTTGTTTTGTTGTTTGTCTTTTGCACAAAAGTCCGCGAGCATTGCCACTTTCATTTCACTGCACATCTCGTATGTGTATGTGACAAATAAACTTGACTTGACTTGACTTGGCTTAATTCATCCCTTCCCACCCAAACCGCCCCCTCCCCAGGTACCTTCCCCTGCAACCACAGAAGATGCAACACCCGTCACTATACCTCCTTCCCTCGACTCTGTCCAGGGACTTCGACAGTCCGTTCAGGTGAGGCAGAGGTTTCACCTGCATCTCCTCCAACCTCATCTACTGTATCCGTTGTTCAAGATGTGGACTCTTATACATCGGCGAGGCCAAACGCAGACTGGGCGATCGTTTTGCGGAGTCCGCTCAGCCCGCGTGAACATACCTGATCTCCCGGGTGCTGGACAATTTAATTCTCCTTCCCGTTCCCACGCTGACCTTTCTGTCCTCGCTCTCCTCCATTGTCAGAGTGAGCCTGAATGCAAATTGGAGGAACAGCATCTCATATTTTGCTCAGGCAGCTTACAGCAGAGTGGTATGATTTCTCTCACTTCAGGTAGCCTCCCGACATTCCCTCTCTCTCTAACCCTTCCACACCCAAGTCGCACACCAGCTTCTCGTTTGCACCCTACAAACAGCTTACAATGGCCTGTTTCCTTGATCATTGTTTTTTGCATATCTTTGATTCTATCCACATCACCGTCCATATCTCTCGTTTTTCCCTTATCCCTAACCAGTCTGAATCCCTAACCAGAAGAAGGGTCTCGACCCGAAACGTCACCCATTCCTTCTCTCCAGAGATGCTGACAGTCCCGCTGAGTTACCCCAGCTTTGTGTGTCTCTCCTTAGAGATGTTGCCTGACCTGCCGAGTTACTCCAGCACTTTGGGTCTTTTTTTTAAATAAACCAGCATCTAAGATTCCTTGTGTCTAAGGTACACAAAAATGCTGGAGAAACTCAGCGGGTGCAGCAGCATCTATGGGGCGAAGGAAATAGGTAACGTTTCGGGCCGAAACCCTTCCTCAGACTGAAGAAGGGTTTCCATATAATAACCATATAACCATATAACAATTACAGCACGGAAACAGGCCATCTCGACCCTTCTAGTCCGTGCCGAACACATATTCTCCCCTAATCCCATATACCTGCGCTCAGACCATAACCTTCCATTCCCTTCCCGTTCATATAACTATCCAATTTATTTTTAAATGATAAAAACGAACCTGCCTCCACCACCTTCACTGGAAGCTCATTCCACACAGCCACCACTCTCTGAGTAAAGAAGTTCCCCCTCATGTTACCCCTAAACTTCAGTCCCTTAATTCTCAAGTCATGTCCCCTTGTTTGAATCTTCCCTATCGGCCCGAAACGTTACCTATTTCCATCGCTCCATAGGTGCTGCTGCACCCGCTGAGTTTCTCCAGCATTTTTGTGTACCTTCGATTTTCCAGCATCTGCAGTTCCTTCTTGAATTCCTTGTGTCTAAATTCCCCATGCCTGAAGTATAGGAAGGAACTGCAGATGCTGGTTTGCACCGAAGATAGACACAAAAAGCTGGAGTAACTCAGGGGGTCAGACAGCATAACTAGAGAAAAGGAATAGGTGACATTTTGGGTCGAGACCCTTCTTCACTCAAGAAGCGGCCCGACCTGAAATGTCACCCATACTGAGTCAGGAGAAGGGGAATATTGTGTAGGAAGGAACTGCAGGTTTAGAAACCTAGAAACATAGAAAATAGGTGCAGGAGTAGGCCATTCGGCCCTTCGAGCCTGCACCGCCATTCAATATGATCATGGCTGATCATCCAACTCAGTATCCTGTACCTGCCTTCTCTGTATACCCCCTGATCCCTTTAGCTACAAGGGCCACATCTAACTCCCTCTTAAATATAGCCAATGAACTGGCCTCAACTGTATTCTGTGGCAGAGAATTCCACAGATTCACCACTCTCTGTGTGAAAAATGTTTTCCTCATCTCGGTCCTGAAAGATTTCCCCCTTATCCTTAAACTGTGACCCCTTGTTCTGGACTTCCCCAACATCGGGAACAATCTTCCTGCATCTAGCCTGTCCACCCACTTAAGAATTTTGTACGTTTCTATAAGATCCCCCCTCAATCTTCTAAATTCTAGCGAGTACAAGCCGAACCGAAGATGGACACAAAAAGCTGGAGTAAATCAACAAGACAGGAGAATATGTGTTCAAGAAGGAACTGCAGATGCTGGAAGATCGAAGGTACACAAAATTGCTGGAGAAACTCAGCGGGTGCAGCAGCATCTATGGAGCGAAGGAAATAGGCGACGTTTCGGGCCGAAACCCTTCTTCAGACAGGAGTCTGACCACTGACTCTCAGACTGAAGAAGGGTCTCCCATTCCTACTCTCCAGAGATGCTGCCTGTCCCTCTGAGTTACTCCAGCTTTTTTTGTCTACCTTCCCCATGCTTGAGTCAAGTTTACTGAGGAGGCAAACTATATCCACTGTACCCTTCTGACCCTTTACTGTTCTTTACGCTGTGAACCTACCGATATATAATCTTTTTAACAAACTCGGCCAAGAAATTGATTGCTTCAATTGTGTCCCAACACACCCCACCAGCAAGCAGGTTACTGTTTAATGTACCACTAATAAAGTCCACAGTTTGCTTTTAACTGAATCAGTTAAGGAACATAACAAATGATTGCCCATTACAGGCATAATCGAGCCAGCACTGATATTGTTAATTAGATTTTCTTCAATAATTGGTCATTTTTAAGCACTTTAACTTGTCACTAATCACTTTCAATGTCAGCTGTATATTTATTCTGCCTCTTGCCTGCTGGATGTTCCCAGGCCATAACTTAGATAGCGACTTTGTGTAAAAGTTGGCTCAACAACACCTTGAATGAAGTAATGCAACATTTTTAACCCCTTGGAAACTGGACTCTGTAATTAATCTATATATATATCAGACCAAGTGGGACCCGTTGGGTCCCATCCCCTCAACGCGCAGTTGCGGGGGGAGGGGGCGGCCTGCGGCGTCACGCACTCACTAACCAACCCCTCACACACATGAATCACCCCTCTCACATCCACACACTAACTTGATATTATAGTAATATTATCCATTCGCTCCTTTTACCCCATCCCCCGCCCTATCCTCTCACGCATAGCCCCCAACTCGCAGGCATGGCTAGAGAGGGAGAGGGAGGGGGGTAATATATATATGTATAAACTATTTGAGTCTGAAGAAGGGCCTCGACCTGAAACGTCACCCATTGCTTCTATCCAGAGATGCTGCCTGACCCGCTGAGTTCCTCCAGCATTTTGTGCCTAACTTCGGTATAAATCAGCATCTGCAGTTCCTTCTTACACGTTCCTATATATAGAAACATAGAAAATAGGTGCAGGATTAGGCCATTCGCCCCATTGAGCCAGCACCGACATTCAATATGATCATGGTTGATCATCCAAATTCAGTGCCCCGTTCCGACTTTTTCCCCATACCCGTTGATTCCTTTAGCCCTAAGAGCTAAATATAACTCTAAATATATATATAGGTTGCGTGTAGGAAGGGCTGGGCTGTAAGCTGCCCAAGCAAAATATTCCATGCCCACCAAGATGCCCATCTGAACTTGTCCCATTTGCCTGCATTTGGCCCTTATCCCTCTAAACATTTTCTTTTCTATAAAAGTAGAGTTGATCTTTTGATCGTATATTGGTGTATAAAATTACAAGGGGAATAGATGGTGTGGGCGGCATGGTGGCACAGCCTTAGAGTTGCTGCCTTATGCCCCTGTCCCACTTAGGAAAGCTGAACGGAAACCTCTGGAGAGTTTGCGCCCCACCCAAGATTTCCGTGCGGTTCCCGGAGGTTTTTGTCAGTCTCCCTACCTGCTTCCACTACCTGCAACCTCCGGCAACCACCTGCAACCTCCGGGAACCGCACGGAAAACTTGGGTGGGGCGCAAAGTCTCCAGAGGTCTCCGTTCAGGTTTCCTAAGTGGGACAGGGGCATTACAGCTCTTGCAGCGCCAGAGACACGGGTTCGATCCCGATTACGGTTGCTGTCTGCATGGAGTTTGTACGTTCTCCCTGGATTTTCTCCGGGATATTCGGCTTCCTCCCACACTACAATGACGTGGATTAATTGGCGTGGCGTATATGTGAATTGTCCCTGGTGTGTGCAGGATTAGTGTTAATGTGCGGGGATCGCTGGTCGGTGCGGACTCGGTGGGCCGAAGGGCCTGTTTCTGCGCTGTATCTCTAAATTAAACAGACATGATAGCAGGTAGACACGAAATGCTGGAGTACCTCAGCGGGACCTGGAGAGAAGGAATGGGCGACGTTTTGGGTCGAGACCCATCTTCAGACTGAACCCACATCACCCATTCCTTCTCTCCAGAGATGCTGCCCGGCCCGATGCGTTACTCCAGCATTTTGATTCAACCTTCGATTTAAACCTGCATCTGCAGTTGTTCCCTAGACATGATAGCAGATCCATTGTGTTTAAGAAGGAACTGCAGATGCTGGAAAATCAAAGGTAGATAAAAGTGCTGGAGAAACTCAGCGGGTGCAGCAGCGTCTATGGAGCGAAGGAAATAGGCAACGTTTCGGGCCGAAACCCTTCTTCAGACTACATCAGCCATCGCTGACGGCGCCACCCGGTGGATCAAATGTGGGTGAATTGGACTAGTTTAGATGAGGCATCTTGGTTGGCAAGGAAATGTAGGGCTGAATGGACAGTTCAGTTCAGTATTAGTTTATTGTCACGTGTACCAAGCTACAGTGAAAAGCTTTTGTTGCGTGCTGACCAGCCAGTGTAGAGACAATATACGATTACTATCGATCCATTCACATTGTGCAGATACATGATACGGGAATAACACTTAGTGCAAGGGAAAGTCCAATCTAAGGTAGTCTGAGGGTCTCCGATGAGGTAGATAGTAGTTCAGGGCTGCTCTCCGCTTGTCAAAGTCAAAGTAGCCTTTATTGTCATTCAGACCTTGCGGTCTGAACGAAATTTTGTTGCCTTGCAGTCCTCCATATAGTAAAAATGACAAAACCACACAATAAACACAAATTAACATCCATCACAGTGAGTTCACCCGGCACCTCCTCACTGTGATGGAGGCAAAAGTCTTAAGTCTTTGTCTCTTCCCTTCTTGTTCTCCCTCTGCGCCAAGGCGATCCAGATGTTGTGACCCCACCGGGCGATGGTAAGTAATGTCATTCCCGCGGCTGAATCCAAGCTCCGCCAATGGGCCGGTTCAACTCCACGCCTCGGCACAGGCGGAGGCGGAGATGGGGGGATGCGACAAGAGAAGTCGCATCCCCCCCGAAGGAATCGAGACCAAAAACATATTTCTCCCCGCCCCCACCCACACACATCCACAACCTAATAAACCAAAAATTAACTAAAACAGGACAAAAGAACAACAAAAAAACAAGAAAATAACAGATGTGGGTGTATGGAACGAGCTGCCAGAGGAGGCAGTTTGTAGGAACGAACTACAGATGCTGGGTTTAAACTGTAGACCCAGAAAGCTGGAGTAACTCAGCGGGTCAGGCAGAGACCATCTTTGGAGAAAAGGAATGGGTGACGTTTCGGGTCGGGACCCTTCTTCAGACTGAGAGTCAGGGGAAAGGGAAACGAGGGATGTAGAGAGATATAGAACAAATGAATGAAAGATAAGCAGAAAAGTAACGGTGATGAAGGAAACAGGCCATTGCTAGCTGTGAGCTAGGTGAAAACGAGTTGCAGACAACGAAACGCATTTGTTACGTCGATTCCGTACTAGAGTCTTTGTCGGTACTGGGCCTGTACTCGCTGGAGTTCATAAGAATGAGGGGGGGACCTCATTGAAACGTACAGAATAGTGAAAAGCTTGGATAGAGTGGATGTGGAGAGGATGTTTCCACTAGTGGGAGAGTCTAGGACTAGAGGTCACAGCCTCAGAATTAAAGGACGTTCTTTTAGGAAGGAGACGAGGAGGAATTTCTTTACTCAGAGGGTGGTGGATTTGTGGAATTCTTTGCCACTGTGGAGGCCAAGTCAGCGGATGTTTTTAAGGCAGAGATAGATAGATTTCGTGATTATTACGGGTGTCAGACGTTATGGGGAAAAGGCAGGAGAATGGGGTTGGGAGGGAGAGATAGATCAGCCGTGATTGAATGGCAGAGTGGACTTGATGGGCTGAATGGCCTAAATCTACCTCTATCACTTATGACCTATGACCTATGACGAAGACTCACCTGGCTTGGGTGCCATCTTGGATTTCCAATTCCCTCCACATGTAAGAACACAAAATGCTGGAGTAACTCAGCAGGTCAGGCAACTCCTCAGGTTATTGATTGGGGACGATCAGCCATGGTCACAATGAATTGCCGTGCTGGCTCGAAGGGCCGAAGGGCCGAATGGCCTCCTCCTGCACCTATTTTCTATGTTCCTATGTTTCTATGAGAGCATGGCTACGTGACGTCTCGGGTCAAGACCACCCCAGATGCTGCCTGACCTGCTGAGTTCCTCCAGCACATTGCCTTTTGCTCAAGAATCCTTGATTCTTGATGAGTGCGGGTGTCAGATGTTATGGGGAGAAGGCAGGGGGAACGTGGTGGGGAGGGAGAGGTAGATCAGCCGTGATTGAATGGCGGAGCGGACTTGATGGGCCGAATGGCCTATATTCTGATGGCTTCGTCCACCACATTGGCAGTTCCTCTCGTCTCGGGTGTGTTTCCTCGATACGACCTCGTGAACTGGGAGAGTACGTCAGGCTTGTAGTTCAACTCCCCCTCCCACTCCGTATCCGACCTCTCTGTCCTGGGTCTCCTCCATGGCCAGAGGGAGCAACACCGGAAATTGGAGGAACAGCACCTCACATTCCGCTTGGGGAGTCTGCATCCTGCGGGCATGAACATTGAATTCTCCCAATTTTATTACCCCTTGCTATCTCCTCCCCTTCCTCAGCCTTCGGGCTCCTCCTCCTCCTTTTTCCTTTCTTCTCCCCCCCCCACCCCCCATCAGTCTGAAGAAGGGTTTCGGCCCGAAACGTTGCCTATTTCCTTCGCTCCATCGATGCTGCTGCACCCGTTGAGTTTCTCCAGCATTTTTGTGCACCTTGTAGTGCAACGAGTCGCAAATCCCAACACTGCTGCACCAGACTTTACGATTAGCGTGTCTGAATCACATCTCTTGAACTCGGAAACCCCTCCCAAACCACAGCCACAGTGCAGAGTATCTGCGCTGCAAACTTCAGAAGGCTTCAATCACCTTTATGATCGAGTGTGCAATTCATTTCAGCAATTCAAAAGATATTAGTTAACCATAATCTAGGCAATAAAGGCATAAAGGAAATCATTGTTTAATCGTTCACTCGTGTTTCTTTTAGGTTACCGATGGACTTTAACATGCTTTTACTCTACAGCTCCCTACAGTTCCAGGGTCAGAAGGTCAGAAGGGATAGGAGTAGAATTAGGACATTCGGCCCATCAAGTCTACTCGGCCATTCAATCATGGCTGATCTGTCTCTCCCTCCTAACCCTAGAAACTTATAACATTCTTAAGGGTTACACAGAAAAGCTGGGGAAACTCAGCGGGTGCAGCAGCATCTATGGAGCGAAGGAAATAGGCAACGTTTCGGGCCGAAACCCTTCTTCAGACTGATCGGGGGTGGGGGTGGGTGGGGACAAGAAAGGGAAAAGGAGGAGTAGCCAGAAGGCTGGAGGGTGGGAGGAGACAGCAGGGGAGCTGAGGAAGGGGAGGAGACAGCAAGGACTAACAGAATTGGGAGAATTCGATGTTCATGCCCCCGGGGTGCAGACTCCCCAAACGGAATATGAGGTGCTGTTCCTCCAATTTCCGGTGTGCTGCTCGCTGTGGCCATGGAGGAGACCCAGGACAGAGAGGTCGGAGGCGTAGAGTGGGAGGGGGAGTTTGAAGTGCTGAGCCACCGGGAGGTCAGCTTGGTTATTGCGGACCGAGCGGAGGTGTTCGGCGAAACGATCGCCCAACCTCCGCTTGGTCTCACCGATATAGATCTGCTGACATCTAGAGCAGCGGACGCAATAGATGAGGGTGGAAGAGAGCGGTACCCTTTACCTCCCCCCTCGACTCCGTTCAAGGACCCAAGCAATCGTTCCAGGTGCGACAGAGGTTTACCTGCATCTCTTCCATAGATCCATAGTGTGTGTGCGTGTGCGTGTGCGTGTGCGTGTGCGTGTGTGTGTGTGCGTGTGCGTGTGCGTGTGCGTGTGCGTGTGCGTGTGTGTGTGTGTGTGCGTGTGCGTGTGCGTGTGTGTGTGTGTGGGTGTGTGTGTATATGTGTGTGTTCCTTTCAAATTCCCGGATTTTCAGGCGAGTGCCGGCAACTTGACAGTCGGCGCCCATGGGGATTGACGGCAACTATCGTAGCGTGACGTAGGTGCTGTCGCAGGATGGCGTAGGTTGTTGCCGGTGCTGACTTCAGTGAATCCCATTGGCGACTACCTACACCAGCCTACGTCACCTGGCGACAGATGCCGGCCACTGAATTGTCTTGCCTTGCTGTAGCTTGTCGCGGGTGGACGTAGGTTGACGTAGGTGTGGTCGTAGGTGGACGTCCTAATGGGTCGCCGGTTGTCACTGGCTCGACGTCGACTAGGAGGTAGGTTTGTCATGGGGGGGGTGGGGGGTGGGGGGGTGTCCAGTCACCGTTTTTTTACTGTGACCTGCTACGACTTAAAGCCCTGTCCCACTGTACGAGTTCATTCCAAGAGCTCTCCCGAGTTTGCCCTGATTCGAACCCGGAGATTTACGGTAATGGCCGCTCGTCGGTACTCGGGGCTCTCGTGGACATTTTTCAACATGTTGAAAAATCTTTACAAGTCTTCCCGAGCTTACCGCGTTTCCCGAGTAACTGCCGTTAGTGTTACATATAAACATAGAAAATAGAAAATAGGTGCAGGAGTAGGCCATTCGGCCCTTCGAGCCAGCACCACCATGCAATATGATGATGGCTGATCATCCAACTCAGTATCCTGTACCTGCCTTCTCTCCATACCCCCTGATCCCTTTAGCCACAAGGGCCACATCTAACTCCCTCTTAAATATAGCCAATGAACTGTGGCCTCAACTACCTTCTGTGGCAGAGAATTCCACAGATTCACCACTCTCTGATTTTCTCATCTCGGTCCTAAAAGATTTCCCCCTTATCCTTAAACTGTTACGAGCCGCTAGGAGATGTCCCCGAGCTCCAACGTACCCGCTACGTACGTGTCACCTGCTTACCGCAAGTTTGATTTTTTTTAAAACTGGGGAGAGCTCTTGGAATTAACTCATGCAGTGGGACAGGGCCTTTATGACATTCGCCCACACACACACACACACACACACACACTCACACACACGCGCGCACGCGCGCACACACACACACACACACACACACACACACTCACACACACACACAATAGACCACCCAAGGTGCCTTCTTCCTCGAGATGTGCCCAGAGCAATTACTGGTCAGCTCAGTCTTGCCTCCTGGTCACCAGACAGAACGTTAGTGCAACGGAGCCTGCCCCATACACAATGAACAACGGCCTGGACTATACAAACATATGGTCCACGCGTATCAGGAAAAGGAGTCACCCACTCAATCCCCCTGAACCTACACCCCATTTAATATGATAATGGCCAATCTGCTTGAACCCTCACCTCCACATTCCCATCTAGGCAACTGACCTCTCACCCCACTCGCTCGTTAAGAATCCATCTCCTCCTAACGTAACAATATTCCCCGCTTGTGCTTCCAATGCCCTGTGTTCAATCTTGTTTTTTATCGTCAGGTGTGCAAAGTGCTAACGCACTGAAATTATTTTTCTTCCAGAAAGGGCAGTGGTAGAGTTGCCGGAAACCCGGGTTCAATCCCCGACCACGGGTGCTGTCTTTACGGAGTTTGTACGTTCTCCCCGTGACCTGCGTGGGTTTTCTCCGAGATCTTCAGTTTCCTCACACATTCCAAACACGTGCAGTTTTGCGGGTTAATTGGCTTGGTGTAAATTGTCCCTAGTGGGTGCAGGATAGTATTAATGTGCGGGGATCGCTGGTCGGCACGGACCCGGTGGGCCGAAGGGCCTGTTTCCGCGCTGTATCTCTAAACTAAACTTAACTACAAATAGTTCGGCAGAGTATCAGTTCAGTTCTGTGTAAGAATGTTGGGCGAGTCCAGAACCAGGGGCCACAGTCTTAGAATAAAGGGGAGGTCATTTAAGACTGAGGTGAGAAAAAACCTTTTCGCCCAGAGAGTTGTGAATTTATGGAATTCCGTGCCACAGAGGGCAGTGGCGGCCAAGTCACTGGATGGATTTAAGAGAGAGTTAGATAGAGCTCTCGGGTCTAGTAGAAACATAGAAACATAGAAAATAGCCAATAGGTGCAGGAGGAGGCCATTTGGCCCTTCGAGCCAGCACCACCATTCATTGTGATCATGGCTGATCGTCCCCTATCAATAACCCGTGCCTGCCTTCTCCCCATATCCCTTGACTCCACTAGCCCCTCGAGCTCTATCTAACTCTCTCTTAAATCCATCCAGTGACTTGGCCTCCACTGCCCTCTGTGGCAGGGAATTCCATAAATTCACAACTCTCTGGGTGAAAACGTTTTTTCTCACCTCAGTCTTAAATTACCTCCCCTTTATTCTCAGACTGTGGCCCCGGGTTCTGGACTCGCCCCACATTGGGAACATTTTTCCTGCATCTAGCTTGTCCAGTCCTTTTATAATTTTATATGTTTCTATAAGATTTTCCCCTCATCCTTCTACACTCCAGTGAATACAAGCCTAGTCTTTTCAATCTTTCCTCATATGACAGTCCCGCCATCCCAGGGATCAATCTCGTGAACCTACGCTGCACTGCCTCAATCACAAGGATGTCCTTCCTCAAATTAGGAGACCAAAACTATACACAATACTCCAGATGTGGTCTCACCAGAGCCCTATACAACTGCAGAAGAACCTCTTTACTCCTATACAGAAATCCTCTTGTTATGAAGGCCAACATTCCATTAGCTTTCTTCACTGCCTGCTGTACCTGCACGCCAACTTTCAGTGACCGGTGTACAAGGATGCCCAGGTCTCGCTGCACCTCCCCCTTACCTAACCTAACCCCATTGAGATAATAATCTGCCCTCTTGTTTTTGCCACCAAAGTGGATAACCTCACATTTATCTATATTATACTGAATCTGCCACGCACCTGCCCACTCACTCAACCTGTCCAGGTCACCCTGCAACCTCCTAACACCCTCTTCACAGTTCACACTGCCACCCAGATTCAGATTCAATTTTAATTGTCATTGTCAGTGTACAGTACAGAGACAACGAAATGTATTTAGCATCTCCCTGGAAGAGCGACATAGCAAACGTGTCATCCGCAAACTTGCTAGTGTTGCTCCTAATTCCCTCTTCCAAATCATTAATATATATAGTAAACAGTTGCGGCCCCAACACCGAGCCTTGTCATGGGAGGAAGAGATCGGGTAGACGCAGAGTCTCTAGCCCAGAGTAGGGCAACCAGAGTACATGGGTTTATGGTGAGGGGGGGTGAGAAGTTTCAATAGGAGTCTGAGAGGTTACTTTAACTGCATAGGTTACTGTACCTGCACAGACTCACAACTCTGTGGGTGAGAAAGAGAGTTATAAGTTATAAGCCGTTAGATCCATCACGGCAATTTCTCTTTCTTGTTCCACAACAAAGACGTCTTCAGCCATTGAAGCGCTGTCAAAGCTCACTAACAAGGAGGGAACAGCCCCCTGAACCACTCTTTCTGAGATAAAGTTGTTCGGAACAATGAGAGCACAAACCAGCCTCGCCTCAGACACGCTAGAACACAGCCCAGCATTAATCTAACACCAATGATCCTATTGTGCTGCACTGGTCTGCTCGGCCGACTCTTTCAGCGGCCCCCCGATTGCCCCTTTGTGTTGATGTCTCCATTTCATCAGTCTAATTAAACAGCCACTTCCATATGCCTGCACCCTGAGCTCTTTAGGAAGCATTCAATTCAGCAAACTCATTGAACGGAGAGGACTCATGAATTCATTGGCGACCCTTGTTGACCTCTCGGCTGTCCGAGCGACACCCCCACCCCCCTCCCTCCCGCACCATTCCCCAAGGACTCGCAACAGTCGGGCTGTCATCAGCTGTTGAGGTCTGTGCAGGTCTGATGTAGGCTCTCGGCCTCTCAGCTCCTCGAGCTATGGATAGGATGCTGGTTTACACCAAAGATAGATAGAAACATAGAAAACAAGTGCAGGAGTAGGCAATTCGTCCCTTCGAGCCTGCACCGCCATTCAATATGATCATGGCTGATCATCCAACTCAGTATCCTGTACCTGCCTTCTCTCCATACCCCCTGATCCCTTTAGCCACAAGGGCCACATCTAACTCCCTCTTAAATATAGCCAATGAACTGTGGCCTCAACTACCTTCTGTGGCAGAGAATTCCACAGATTCACCACTCTCTGTGTGAAAAATGTTTTTCTCATCTCGGTCCTAAAAGATTTCCCCCTTATCCTTAAACTGTGTCCCTTTGTTCTGGACTTCCCCAACATCGGGAACAATCTTCCTGCATCTAGCCTGTCAAACCACTTAAGAATTTTTAAAGTTTCTGTAAGATCCCCCCTCAATCTTCTAAATTCTAGCGAGTACAAGCTGAGTCTATCCAGGAGTAGGCCATTTGGCCTTTCGAGCCAGCACCGCCATTCAATATGATCATGGCTGATCATCCACAATCAGTACCCCGTTCTGGCTTTTCCCCCATATCCCCTTGATTCCATTTAGCCCTAAGAGCCAAATCTAACTCTCTTTTGAAAACTCTTCTTCAGTCCGAAGATAGACACACAATGCTGGAGTAACTCATTGGGACAGGCAGCATCTCTGGAGAGAGGGAATGGGTGACGTTTCGGGTCGAGACCCATCTTTAAACTGCCTGTCCTGCTGAGTTACTCCAGCATTTTGTGTCTATCTTTGGACTGAAGAAGGGTCTCGACCCGAAACGTCACCCATTCCTTCTCTCCAGAGATGTTGCCTGTCCCGCTGAGTTACTCCAGCATTTTGTGTCTATCCCAGCCATAGCTAGGCTAGCCACGGAGGATAATTGCAAGGGGCCCTTGTCTCGGTTCATACCGAACGGTTCCGTAAGGACAGCACGGTGGCGCAGCGGTAAACTTGCTGCCTCACAGCGCTTGCAGCACCTGAGACCCGGGTTCAATCCCGACTACGGGTGCTGTCTGTACGGAGTTTGTACCTTCTCCCCGTGACCTGCGTGGGTTTTCTCCGAGATCTTAGGTTTCCTCCCACACTCCAAAGACGTGCGGGTTTGTAGGTTAATTGGCTTGGTATAAATGTAAATTATCCCTGGTGTGTGCGGGGAAGTGCTCTGATGCGGAGGCCAATTCAATGGATATTTTTATATAGATGGAGTCTTGATGAGTACGGGTGACCACGTGGGTTTTCTCCGGGTGCTTCGGTTTCCTCCCACGCTCCAAAGACGTGCAGGTTTGTAGGTTAATTGGCTTCTGTGTGTAAGATAGAGCTAGTGTACAGGATGATGGCTGGTCAGCGCGGCTAGGACCTGCTCCCTGCTATATGGTGGCATTCGACGGCTGTGGGGCTTTGTCAATGGATATTTTTAAGGCAGAGACTCTTGATTAGTAAAGGGCCTGTCCCACGAGCATGGAACTGCATGCGGCAAGCGCGACCTAACGTGGTCCCTTGAGCTGTACGGCCTCGCGGGGCCGGTCCCACTTCGATCGCCGGAGCCGTATGGAGTTGTGCGGGGCTGGTCCCGACATCGCGCGGGGCTCCGAAAAACAGACACTGTCCAAAAATTCCGCGCGGCAACGGCCCGCCGGCCCGCAGCCGCATTGAGGCCGTACGCAGCGTCTTGACGGCGTACGCCTAGCGCAAACTTCCCGCGGACGTCGCTCGAATTTCACGTCAACTCGTACGGGATTCGGAGTGGCGGCGCGGCTCTGGCTGCAGCGGCTCACCGGCAGTCCCGTTTGTTTGTGTTTTTTGTGTTGTTTATTTTGTTTTGGTTAGTCTAGTTTTTTGGTTTTAGCTTGTGTTTTTGGGGGGGAGGGGGTTGAAACGGGGTTTGCAGTCTCACCCTGCGGGGCAATACGACCTTTTTGTCGTATTACCCTTCTCTGCCTCCGTCTGCGCTGAGGCCTAATGGAGCTGACGACCTCGAGGCTCTGGAGGCAGAGCACCGTCAGGACTAGCCCTGAGCTCGCTCCCGTGAGGGTGGTCCGGCTCAGGGCTGGAAGAGGTTGGGACGCTCCCGTGAGGGCGGCCAGCCCGAGGGTGGAATGAGGCTCCTGTCGGAGCGGCCGAGCTCGGGGAGGTGCGGCGCTCGCAGCCCGAGGGAGGTTCGGCGCCCATGTTGGGGCGACCCGGTCCGGGGGAGAAGCGACGCCCAAGTCGGGGCGGCCCAGCCCGAGGCTTTGAAGACGGCGCAGTACTCACGTGAGGGTGGCTGGGACGGTGTTCTGGCGGCGGTGGCCTGAGTCCGGGGTTTGGCCGCGGGCCAGCGGCTGCGTCTGCAGGACTGGTGGGCGGCAGCTTCAACCACCCCGGGCCGCGGTGTTTGAGCCGCGGGACTGATTTATAACATCGCCCGGGGGAGTATCGCCCCAGCGCAGAGGGAGAAGAGAAGGGAAGAGACTGCAGACCTAAGACTTTTGCCTCCATCACAGTGAGGAGATGCTGGGTGGACTCACTGTGGCGGATGTTAATATGTGTTTATTGTTGTTTTTATTGTATTATATTATATGTATGGCAGCTGCAATTTCGTTCAGACTTCGGTCTGAATGACAATAAAAGGCTATCTATCTAATCTAATCACTCGACCTCCGCGCGGCCCCCGCTCCCAGTTTGGTCGCGCTTGCCGCATGCTCGTGGGACAGGCCCTTAAGCGTGTCAGTGGTTATGGGGAGAAGGCAGGAGAATGGGGTTGAGAGGGAAAGATAGATCAGCCATGATTGAATGGCGGAGTGGACTTGATGGGCTGAATGGCCTAATTCTGTTCCTATAACTTCTGAACTTCTGAACTTATGAAGAAGGGTCCAAACCCAAAACATCACTGGTCCATTTTACACGTTGAATTGTTTCGGCATTTTGTGTCTATCTTTGGTTTGTACCAGCATCTGCAGTTCCTAGTTATTATATTAAATAACCATAGCAGCACTAGAGGGTGTGAACTATAGGGAGAGGTTGAGTAGGCTGGGCCTCTATTCCCTGGAGCGCAGGAGGATGAGGGGTGATCTTATAGAGGTGTACAAAATCATGAGAGGAATAGATCGGGTAGATGCACAGAGTCTCTTGCCCAGAGTAGGGGAATCGAGGACCAGCGGACATAGGTTTAAGGTGAAGGGGAAAAGATTTAATAGGATTCTGAGGGGTAACTTTTCCACACAAAGGGAGGTGCGTGTATGGAACGAGCTGCCAGAGGAGGTGGTTGAGGCAGGGATTATAGCAACGTTTAAGAAACAGTTAGACAGGTACATGGATAGGGTATGTTTTTGAGAGATATGGACCAAACGCAGGCAGGTGGGACTAGTGCAGCTGGAGGGATATGGGCCAAACGCAGGCAGGTGAGACTAGTACAGCTGGGACATGTTGGGCAAGTTGAGCCGAAGGGCCTGTTTCCACGCTCCATCACTCTGTGACTCCATAAATGTTGCCCAAAGCACTGCGATCTCATGCAGACCCATTTCCCCAGTGGGATAAGCCAATGGCCACAATTAAGCCTTGTGTTCCAATTAAAGTTTCATCAGATTGAGTTGTTTAATTTCCAATAGCCAGCCCTTGCATTAACAATGACCTTGTCTGTAATGAAGGCCCTCCACAAAAATATCTTCTAAATAAGCAGCACACTGTAAAGATCACATTACATTAATATGCCAGTGATGTGGTGCTTTGCACACCTCGCTCCACACTTGATGCCAAACCAATCTGCTGATTAATCTATTCAATTGAGGTGTTTGATCAAAGCAAGCCCATAGCTCATCTTCAGTTTATGTCTTCAAGTGCAAGTTTACTAATCAGCCCGCATTACCTCTCTCTGTGACGATCTATTTCTGCAGTCACCTCGTTTGTCAAAGGCAATTAATAATTTATTTGCTTTCGTGCAGAAAGGTCGGCTCCTGGTGCCACATTTAAATCCGACTGAAATTCCTCACTCAAATGATGTAGAAGGGAACTGCAGATGCTGATTTACCACCGAAGACACAAGGGAAGAAGACTGGACTTTATTACCTTCCATCACAGTGAAGTCAAGTCAAGTCTAGTCAAGTCAAGAGAGTTTGGTGTCATGTGTCCCAGATAGAAACATAAACATAGAAACATAGAAATTAGGTGCAGGAGTAGGCCATTCGGCCCTTCGAGCCTGCACCGCCATTCAATATGATCATGGCTGATCATCCAACTCAGTATCCCGTACCTGCCTTTTCTCCATACCCCCTGATCCCCTTAGCCACAAGGGCCACATCTAACTCCCTCTTAAATATAGCCAATGAACTGGCCTCAACTACCCTCTGTGGCAGAGAGTTCCAGAGATTCACCACTCTCTGTGTGAAAAAAGTTCTTCTCATCTCGGTTTTAAAGGATTTCCCCCTTATCCTTAAGCTGTGACCCCGTGTCCTGGACTTCCCTAACATCAGGAACAATCTTCCTGCATCTAGCCTGTCCAACCCTTAAGAATTTTGTAAGTTTCTATAAGATCCCCTCTCAATCTCCTAAATTCTAGAGAGTATAAACCAAGTCTATCCAGTCTTTCTTCATAAGACAGTCCTGACATCCCAGGAATCAGTCTGGTGAACCGTCTCTGCACTCCCTCTATGGCAATAATGTCCTTCCTCAGATTTGGAGACCAAAACTGTACGCAATACTCCAGGTGTGGTCTCACCAAGACCCTGTACAACTGCAGTAGAACCTCCCTGCTCCTATACTCAAATCCTTTTGCAATGAAAGCTAACATACCATTTGCTTTCTTTACTGCCTGCTGCACCTGCATGCCTACCTTCAATGACTGGTGTACCATGACACCCAGGTCTCGCTGCATCTCCCCCTTTCCCAATCGGCCACCATTTAGATAATAGTCTGCTTTCCCGTTTTTGCCACCAAGTAGGACAATGAAATTCTTGCTTTGCTTCAGCACAAAAGAATATAGTAGGCATGAATACAGAACAGATCAGTGTGTCCATACACCATTATATAAATATATACACACATCAATGAATAAGCAGATAAAGTGCAAATAAACAGATAATGGTCTATTAATGTTCAGAGATTTGTTTCAGTTGAGTTTAATAGCCTGATGGCTGTGGGGAAGCAGCTATTCCTGAACCTGGACGTTGCAATCTTCAGGCTCCTGTACCTTCTACCTGAAGGTAGCGGGGAGATGAGTGTGTGGCCAGGATGGTGTGGGTCCTTGATGATGCTGCCAGTCTTTTTGATGCAGCGACTGACTGCGATAGATCCCCTCGATGGGAGGGAGGAAGAATGTTGATTCCACTGTGGTGGATGTTTATGTTCAATTCTATTGTGTATTGTGTTCTTTCCACTTGTACGGCTGTGTGGTAACTCAAATATCACTGTACCTCAATTGGTGCTTGTGACAACAAATGTGAACTTGGACTTGAAGTTCTCGAGTAACTCGGCAGTTTAGGTAGCACCTCAGGAGACAAAAAGATGGTTGTCTTTCTCCAGAGATCCTGCCCAACCTACTGAGTTATTCTGGAGAAAGTCAGCGGATGAGGCAGACTGAAGAAGGCTCTCGACCCGAAACGTCACCCATTCCTTCGCAATGTTTCCAAATGTTTCTCCCATCTGTGATAAACGCCTATCTCAAAACGCTACTATAGTACACTCTTTTGTCTCTTGCATAAAACTTCATACATTTTGGAAGGAAATCTTTGGAATTTTCAAAAAATTATTTAAAATTAAATTGAATCCCAATATAGAACTGATTATCTTTGGGGCAACGGGAGACGGATGTACGCTGACTAAAATCTCTACTTAATTACGGCTTAATAACGACAAAAAAACGTATACTTAAATTCTGGAAAAACGCACCCACACCCATACCGACGCTCAAAATGTGGATCTCAATCCTGACGGAAATGTTACACCTTGAAGATATGAGATTCGTCCTATCAGGCAAATCAGAACACTTCTTAAAGATTTGGTCTCCATTTATCGATCTATTACAAGCATGTGGTGCAAACCAACCTTAGAAATTATAACATTATGACATTAAAATTATAACAATCAGACTGATACCTGGGATGTCAGGACTTTCATGTGAAGAAAGACTGGATAGACTTGGCTTGTACTCGCTAGAATTTAGAAGATTGAGAGGGGATCTTATAGAAACTTACAAAATTTTTAAGGGGTTGGACAGGCTTGATGCAGGAAGAATGTTCCCGATGTTGGGGAAGTCCAGAACTAGGGGTCACAGTTTAAGGATAAGGGGGAAGTCTTTTAGGACCGAGATGAGAAAATCATTTTTTACACAGAGAGTGGTGACTCTGTGGAATTCTCTGCCACAGAAGGTAGTTGAGACCAGTTCATTGGCTATATTTAAGAGGGAGTTAGATGTGGCCCTTGTGGCTAAAGGTATGGAGAGAAGGCAGGTACAGGATACTGAGTTGGATGATCAGCCATGATCATATCAAATGGTGGTGCAGGCTCGAAGGGCCGAATGGCCTACTCCTGCACCTGTTTCTATGTTTCTAAATTAAGTCTTTCAGAACCGGGTGAGAGGTGGGTAAAGATACGAAGGAGGCATATCCCCTTCAATTTCTTTTTCATTCTTTTTCTCTTCTCTCTTTTCTCTTTTCCACTCATTTTCTTTTTTTCATTTAGTTCACATCACCGCGGTTTTTCTTTTTTGAGCTACACAATACTTTCTCTCTCTATATATAAAAAAAAAGAAACTCAGCGGGGTTGCTGCCTCACCCGCTGAGTTTCTCCAGCATTTTTGTCTACATTATATAACCATGGTTCTTCCACATCCACATTATGTTCAAATGCCTTTGAATATTGGAAAGTCAACATTTACGTTGAAATTCTTTTGTCCGCATCGAACAGAGAACGAACCCTTGTGTTTTAGTGGATTAGGATCTTTGTTAAAACTAAATTAAGGAATTTGAAATTAAACAAGTCGAAGGGGCCATATGTCAATGTTAAAATGGCATGGTTTCAAAGCACGTAAGATGTATTGGCTCATGGGGTGTAGTCGTCACTGGTCATAGAAACATAGAAACATAGAAATTAGGTGCAGGAGTAGGCCATTCGGCCCTTCGAGCCTGCACCGCCATTTAATATGATCATGGCTGATCATCCAACTCAGTATCCCGTACCTGCCTTCTCTCCATACCCTCTGAGCCCCTTGGCCACAAGGGCCACATCTAACTCCCTCTTAAATATAGCCAATGAACTGGCCTCAACTACCCTCTGTGGCAGAGAGTTCCAGAGATTCACCACTCTCTGTGTGAAAAAAGTTCTCCTCATCTCGGTTTTAAAGGATTTCCCCCTTATCCTTAAGCTGTGACCCCTTGTCCTGGACTTCCCCAACATCGGGAACAATCTTCCTGCATCTAGCCTGTCCAACCCCTTAAGAATTTTGTAAGTTTCTATAAGATCCCCTCTCAATCTCCTAAATTCTAGAGAGTATAAACCAAGTCTATCCAGTCTTTCTTCATAAGACAGTCCTGACATCCCAGGAATCAGTCTGGTGAACCTTCTCTGCACTCCCTCTATGGCAATAATATCCTTCCTCAGATTTGGAGACCAAAACTGCACGCAATACTCCAGGTGTGGTCTCACCAAGACCCTATACAACTGCAGTAGAACCTCCCTGCTCCTATACTCAAATCCTCTTGCTATGAAAGCCAACATGCCATTCGCTTTCTTTACTGCCTGCTGCACCTGCATGCCTACCTTCAATGACTGGTGTACCATGACACCCAGGTCTCGCTGCATCTCCCCCTTTCCCAATCGGCCACCGTTTAGATAATAATCTGCTTTCCCGTTTTTGCCACCAAAATGGATAACCTCACATTTATCCACATTAAACTGCATCTGCCAAACATTTGCCCACTCACCCAGCCTATCCAAGTCACCTTGCAGTCTCCTAGCATCCTCCTCACACCTAACACTGCCCCCCAGCTTAGTGTCATCCGCAAACTTGGAGATATTGCCTTCAATTCCCTCATCCAGATCATTAATATATATTGTAAATAGCTGGGGTCCCAGTACTGAGCCTTGCGGTACCCCACTAGTCACTGCCTGCCATTGTGAAAAGGACCCGTTTACTCCTACTCTTTGCTTCCTGTTTGCCAGCCAGTTCTCTATCCACATCAATACTGAACCCCCAATGCCATGTGCTTTAAGTTTGTATACTATGCCAGCGTTTCATGCCCATCCCTCATTGCATCTTTTACTCAGTGAGTTGCTCAGCCATTTGAGAGGGCAGTTTGAAGGCAGATGTCTCTGTGTGGCTGAAGGCAAACAAACCCATCATTGCAAGGGACTGAGGAGAGAGTCCTAGACTCATAAAGGGCCTGTCCCACTGTACGAGGTAATTCAAGAGTTCTCCCGAGTTTTCCCCTGATTCGAACTCGGAAAATGTCCGTAGCGGTTTTACTCCGAGATCTGCGGTTTCCTCCCACACTCCAAAGACGTACAGGTTTGTAGGTTAATTGGCTTGCTGTAAATGCAAAAATTGTCCCTAGTGAGTGTAGGGTAGTGTTCAAGTGCGGGGATAGGTGGGCCGAATGGCCTGTTCCCGCGCTGTATCTCTAAACTGAAAAGGTCAGGACTGCTCTCCAGTTGTGGTTGGATGGTTTAGTTGCCTGATGGTTGAGTTGGGAAGGAACTGCCCCATAATCTGGAGGTGTGCGTATTTCTGTACCTCGTGCCTGATGGCAGCGTGAAGTGTAGATGGAGTCGATGGACG
Source organism: Leucoraja erinaceus (assembly GCF_028641065.1). NCBI lineage: Eukaryota > Metazoa > Chordata > Chondrichthyes > Rajiformes > Rajidae > Leucoraja > Leucoraja erinaceus. The sequence goes on along the minus strand of NC_073383.1, from coordinate 77,576,822 downwards.
GCACGTTAGTTTGCACGATGGTCTGAGCTATGTACCTTCTGGATTTCGTTGCTGTTTCCAACATTTGTGGTAAATGTTCTTATCATTTCAGATACTGTTGGATGAATTAAACTTCCCCAAATGTAACACTACAATGTTATCATGCCTCAAATATCAAGAGTCAAGAGTCAAGAGTCAATTTAATTGTCATTTGGACCCCTTGAGGTCCAAACGAAATGCCGTTTCTGCAGCCATACATTACAAACAAATAGACCCCAGACACAACATAATTTACATTTTACATAAACATCCATCACATTGCTGTGATGGAAGGCCAAAAAAACTTATCTCTCCACTGCACTCTCCCCCCCCCCCCCCCGATGTCAGTCAAAGTCAAAGCCCCCGGCTGGCGATGGCGATTGTCCCGTGGCCATTAAAGCCACGCCGGGTGGTGCAAGGTCGCACACCGGGTCTTGGTGTTAGAGCCCCCGGCGTGCGCTCGCAGAGTCCCGCGGCCATTCCAAGCCGCGCGGGGCGGTGATGTTAGGCCCCGCTCCAGGAGCTCTTCGACCCCGCCACTCGGGCGGGAGAAGTCGCCGTTGCTGGAGCCCTGAAAAGCGGTCTCCCTCCAGGGACCCGCGGGCTCCCGGTGCCGCCGTCTGCAGACCCGCAGTAGCAGCCTCCGAATCTCCGGAGGTCGGGCCGCAGCAGCGCTCCACCACCGCTCCACCCGCCCTGGACTCGGCCAGCTCCGCGGCGGTGACGGTGAGTCGTCGGCACCAGAGCCCCTGGTCTTCTTCTGTTGGAGGCCGCTCCTCATTGCAGCCCGAACGACAACGGAGACCCGACAAGGAAAAGGTCGGCTCTCCCGTGCAGGGAGAGATTTAAAAGTTGCCCCCTCCCTCCCCCCCCCCACCCCCCCCCCCCACACACACACCCCAACATAAAATAACAAAAACTACATAGAAACATAGACAAAAAATAATAAAAACGCGGACGGGCTGCAGAGGCCGCTGCTGACGAGAGTCGCGCCGCCTACCTTCACCCCGCGACATGTCGCCTGTATGGTCGTGAGTCATCTCCACAGTCAACCAAAGAGTCGTAGAGTCTTTCTGGTCGCCGCTGGATTTTCAACGTGTTGAAAATTTTTGGCGACCTGCAACGACCTATGACGGGCGCCGGCAGTCGCCGAAAAGTGGGACAGGCCCTTTAGTCGCGCAGAGTCACACAGCAGTGAAACAGACCCTTCGGCCCAACTGATCCATGCCAACCAAGGTGCCCAACCTACACTTGTACCATTTGCGTCCATTTGGCCTCCATCACTCTAAACTTTTCCTATCCATGTACCCTGCTCCAAATGTCCCTTAAACGGTGTTATCGCACATGCCCCAACTACCTCCTCTGGCAGGTAATACAGAAAAATGTGAGGTGTTACATTTTGGGACGTCGAACAAGGGCAGGACCTACACAGTGAATGGTAGGCCTCTGGGTAGCGTTGTAGAGCAGAGGGATCTAGGAATACAGGTGCATGGTTCCTTGAAGGTCGAGTCGCAGGTGGATGAGGTGGTCAAACAGGCTTTTGGCATTTTGGCCTTCATCAGTCAGAGTATTGACTATAGAAGTTGGAAGGTCATGTTGATGTTGTATAAGACGTTGGTGAGACCGCATTTAGAATATTGTGTTCAGTTCTGGGCACCATGTTATAGGAAAGATATTGTCAAGCTTGAAAGGGTTCAAATTTACGAGGATGTTGCCCGGACTAGAGGGTGTGAGCTACAGGGAGAGGTTGAGTAGGCTGGGTCTCTATTCCATGGAGCGTAGGAGGATGAGGGGTGATCTTATAGAGGTGTACAAAATCATGAGAGGAACAGATCGGGTAGAGGCACAGAGTCTTTTACCCAGAATAGGGAAATCGAGGACCAGAGGACAAAAGTTCAAGGTGAAGGGGAAAAGATTTAATAGGAATATGAGGGGTAACTTTTTCACGCAGAGGGTGGTGGGTGCACGGAACAAGCTGCCAGAGGAGGTAGATGAGGCTGGGACTATCCCATCGTTTAAGAAACAGTTGGACATGGTACATGGATATGACAGGTTTGGAGGGATATGGACCAAGCGCAGGCAAGTGGGACTAGTGTAGCTGGAACATGTTGGGCAAGTTGGGCCGAAGGTCCTGTTTCCACACTGTATCAATATACGACTCTATGGCAGCTCATTCCACATACCCATCACCCTCTGAGTGAAAAATCACCCCCTCAGGTTCCTCTCGCTCCCACTGTGTCTAGGAAGGAACTGCAGCTGCTAGTTTACACCGATAGACACAAACTGCTGGCTGTAACTCAGTAACTCAGTAACTCAGTGGGACAGGCAGCATCCCTGAAGAAAAGGAATGGGTGACGTTTCGGGCCAAGACCCTTGTTCAGTCTGAAGAAGATTCTTGACCCGAACGTCACCTATTCTTTTACTCCACCTCCACCCTCTAGTTGTAAATTCTCCTACCCTGGGCCAAGGAGCATGCATTCTCCCTAGTCCCCTCATGATCTTAGACACCCCTGTAAGATCACCCCTCATTCTGCTGTTCTCCAAGGAATGTGCGGCACGGTGGCGCAGCGGTAGAGTTGCTGCCTTACAGTGCTTGCAGCGCCAGAGACCCGGGATCGGCCCTGACTAAGTAAGTTAAGGGCCTGTCCCACCAGCATGCTTGTAAGTGGGACCAGCCCCGCAAGGGACCACGTTGCAATCGCATGCTGGTGGGACAGGCCCTTAAGTAGGTTTATTGGCCAAATATTCACATACAAGGAATTTGCCTTGGTGCTCCGCCCACAAGTAACAATATGACATAAAGTGACAGTTACAAATGACTCAGAAAACACTGTACGGAATTTGTACATTCTCCTGACCTGCGTGGGTTTCCCCCGAGACCTTCGGTTTCCTCCCACACTCCAGAGACATGCAGGTTTTCCTGGTGAATTTGGTTGGTGTAAGTGTAAACAGGGGCTCATGTTGTCGACCTCCCTGTGGTAAGTGAGCCCCATCAACTGGCCTCAGTCAGGCCAACGACAACTAACAGAGACAGCGGCGGCAGCACCGCGGCACGGTGCCAACCCGGAGCGTGCGCCCTTTTTAGGGCGGGCACCTACGGACATCGAACCATTTGGCATCACCCTGCTGCGGACCTCTGCTGCCTCAAACGCATGGAGAAGAAGAAGTGTAAATAGTCCCTGGTGTGCGTAGGATAGCGTAAAGGGCCTGTCCCACTTCCACGACCTAATTCACGACCTCTGCCGAGTTTGCCCTTGACTCATACTCGCAGCATGGTCGTCACAAAGTCGTAGGAGGTCGTGGGTAGGTCGTAGAAGGCCGTGATGCTAGTCGGAGGTACTCGTGGCATCAAGTAGGCCGCGGCATTATTTCTAGCCTGTTGAAAAATGTCCACGAGTAAAAAAGGTCGTGAATTAGGTTGTGAATTTCATTATCCTATCAGGGACACATGACAATAAACACACTTGAACTTGAAAGTGGGCCAGGCCCTTTAACGTGCGAGGAATCGCAGGCCGGCGCGGACTCGGCGTGCCGGAGGGCCTGTTTCCACGCTGTATCTTTATAACGTTAAAAAATAAAGTCGTAGCCTACCCAACCTCTCCCTGGAGCTCAGAGCCTCCGTAACCGCTGTAAACTTTTTGTAACCGCTCAAAGACGTTTCCTTGATTACGGCTTAAGATACTGCGAAAAAACATACTCAAATTCTGGAAAAAGATAACAGTTCCCACAGTGAAGATGTGGATCACTGAAACGACCGAGACACTACATTTAGAAAAAAAATCGCTTTGTTTTGGCTGATAAAGCAGACCAATTCTCCAAAACATGGTCTCCTTTCATTGAATTTCTTCAACAACATAATGGTTGAACACAAATTGAAAACCGATGGGTTGGGATGGGTGAGGCGGGGGGGGAGGTGGGGGGGGGGGGGGGGAAGGATAGTGGGATATAGAAACATAGAAACATAGAAACATAGAAAATAGGTGCAGGAGTAGGCCATTCAGCCCTTCGAGCCTGCACCACCATTCAATATGATCATGGCTGATCATCCAACTCAGTATCCCGTACATGCCTTCTCTCCATACCCTCTGATTCCCTTAGCCACAAGGGCCACATCTAACTCCCTCTTAAATATAGCCAATGAACTGGCCTCAACTACCCTCTGTGGCAGAGAGTTCCAGATATTCACCACTCTCTCTGTGTGAAAAAAGTTCTTCTCATCTCGGTTTTAAAGGATTTCCCCCTTATCCTTAAGCTGTGACCCCTTGTCCTGGACTTCCCCAACATCGGGAACAATCTTTCTGCATCTAGCCTGTCCAACCCCTTAAGAATTTTGTAAGTTTCTATAAGATCCCCTCTCAATCTCCTAAATTCTAGAGAGTATAAACCAAGTCTATCCAATCTTTCTTCATAAGACAGTCCTGACATCCCAGGAATCAGTCTGGTGAACCGTCTCTGTACTCTCTCTATGGCAATAATGTCCTTCCTCAGATTTGGAGACCAAAACTGTACGCAATACTCCAGGTGTGGTCTCACCAAGACCCTGTACAACTGCAGTAGAACCTCCATGCTCCTATACTCAAATCCTTTTGCTATGAAAGCCAACATACCATTCGCTTTCTTCACTGCCTGCTGCACCTGCATGCCTACCTTCAATGACTGGTGTACCATGACACCCAGGTCTCGCTGCATCTCCCCCTTTCCCCCTAAGACAATTCAGTCGCCGGTACCTGTCGCCGGTTGACGTATTTTTCCTAATTCCCCTTTTCCTAATCGGCCACCATTTAGATAAGGAAGAAAGACTGGATAGACTGGGCTTGTACTCGCTAGAATTTAGAAGTTTGAGGGGGGATCTTATAGAAATCTATAAAATTCTTAAGGGGTTGGACAGGCTAGATGCAGGAAGATTGTTCCCAATGTTGGGGAAGTCCAGAACAAGGGGTCACAGTTTAAGGATAAGGGGGAAATCCTTTAGGACTGACATGAGAAAAAAAAATTCACACAGAGAGTGGTGAATCTGTGGAACTCTCTGCCACAGAAGGTAGTTGAGGCCACAGTTCATTGGCTATATTTAAGAGGGAGGTAGATGTGGCCCTTGTGGCTAAAGGGATCAGGGGGTATGGAGAGAAGGCAGGTACAGGATACTGAGTTGGATGATCAGCCATGATCACATTGATTGGCGGTGCAGGCTCGAAGGGCCGAATGGCCTACTCCTGCACCTATTTTCTATGTTTCTATGCAATACAATAACATATATTTTTTAAACGTTGTAACCGCTGAGCTACTGTGGCTAAAACTCAACATTCTGGTGGATGTAAATCGGAAAAGAGAGGACGAAAATTGAGAGATTAAAGAATGAAAAAGATAAATTAGGAAGAGTGGGGAATCGATTTCAGTCGGCCTGCACTGGAGCAAAGACACTGAGGCACGAATTAAGACGTGAGTTATATTGAGCTGTTTAGGTCAATTTAACACAAGGGTAAATTAGCTCCCGTAATTTACATGGCACATACGCTTTGGAAAGCAGCTGGAAGAAACAAATTCACTTCAAATTTACAACTGGTGTGGCAGTGGACTCCTGTAGCTGAACCATCAGACGATGATTTTCCAAGTGGGGTGGTATCGATAAACAACTTCTAAATTCTCTCTGGTTCATTATCGGGTTGAAGGGCGGGGACGATTCGAGGGCAGCGTTGGGAATTAAATTGATCGGCAAACCAGACGCAATCGGAGTTGGAAAAGGAAAACGTCAGAGGGATCTACGCTGATGCCTCCTCATTCATAAATTACAAGGACAGCCATAGACAATAGACAATAGACAATAGGTCGCAGGAGTAGGCCACCCGGCCCTTCGAGCCAGCACCGCCATTCAATGCGATCATGGCTGATTCAAGTCGTCAAGTCAAGTTTATTTGTCACATACACATACGAGATGTGCAGTGAAATGAAAGTGGCAATGCTCGCGGACTTTTGTGCAAAAGACAAACAACAAAACAACCAAACAAATTATGAACACAATCATAACACACATATTCTTTTACATAATAAATAATGGAAGGAAAAAACGTTCAGTAGAGTTAGTCCCTGGTGAGATAGGCGTTTACAGTCCGACTTGCCTCTGGGAAGAAACTCCTTCTCAACCTCTCCGTTCTCACCGCATGGCAACGGAGGTGTTTGCCTGACCGTAGCAGCTGGAACAGTCCGTTGCAGGGGTGGAAGGGATCATCCACAATCAGTAACCCGTTCCTGCCTTCTCTCATAGAAACATAGAAAATAGGTGCAGGAGTGGGCCATTTGGCCCTTCGAGCCTGCACCGCCATTCAATATGATCATGGCTGATCACCCAACACAGTATCCTGTACCTGCCTTCTCTCCATACCCCCTGATCCCTTTAGCCACAAGGGCCACATCTAACCCCCTCTTAAAAATAGCCAATGAACTGGCCTCAACTACATTCTCTCCATATCACTTAACCTACCCCTAAGAGCTCTATCTAACTCTCTCTGGAAAGTATCCAGAGAACCGGCCTCCACCACCCTCTGAGGCAAAGAATTCCACACTCACAACTCTCTGTGTGAAAAAGTTTTTCCTCATCTCCGTTCTAAATGGCTTACCACTTATTCTTAAACAGTGGCCCCTGGTTCTGGATTCCCCCAACATCAGGAACATGTTTCCTGCCTCTAGCATGTCCAAACCCTTAATAATCTTCCATGTTTCAATAAGAACCCCTCTCATCCTTCTAAATTCCAGAGTGTACAAGCCCAGCCGCTCGAATCTATCAACATATGACAGTCCCGCCATCCCGGGAATTAACTTGGTGAACCTACGCTGCACTCCCTCAATAGCAAGAATGTCCTTCCTCAAGTTTGGAGACCAAAACTGAACACAATACTCCAGGTGTGGTCTCACTAGGGCCCTGTACAACTGCAGGAGGACCTCTTTGCTCCTATACTCAACTCCTCTTGTTATGAAGGCCAACATGCCATTCGCTTTCTTCACTGCCTGCTGTACCTGCATGCTTACTTTCAGTGATTGATGAACAAGGACCCCCGGACCAGCATGGAAGCTGGTCTTCCACCCAACTTCAGTTTCGTTATTGTGACGTGTACCGAGATAACATGGAAAGCTTTTTGTTGCGATGCTAACCAGTCAGCAGAAAGACAATACATGATTACAATCGAGTCGTTTGCAGTGTATAGAGATACATGATAAAGGAATAACTCAGAAGTTCATAAGTGATAGGAGCAGAATCAGGTCATTCGGCCCATCGAGTCTAGCCCGCCATTCAATCATGGCTAATCTATCTCTCCCTCTCAACCCCATCCTCCTGCATTTTCCCCATAACCTCTGACACCCGGACTAATCAAGAATCTATCTATCTCTGCCTTAAATATATCCACTGACTTTGCCTCCATGGCCTCTTGTGGCAAAGAATTCCACAGATTCATCACCCTCTGATGAAATAAATTCCTCATCTCCTTCCCAAAAGAACGTCCTTTAATTCTGAGGCTGTGACCTCTAGTCCTAGACTCTCCCACACTGGGAGAACCATCCTCTCCACATCCACTCTATCCAAGCCTAGTGCCCACACGAACCAACATGCTACATCTACACTAGTCAAACCTGTCCGCGCTTGGCCCTTAACCCCTCTAAGCCTGTCCTATCCATGTACCTATGCTAGTTTCTTCAGAAGCCTGACAAGAGAGGGGAAGAAGCTGTTCCTCAGTCTGGTGGTGTGTGCTTTCAAGCTTACATAGAAACATAGAAAATAGGTGCAGGAGTAGGCCATTCGGCCCTTCGAGCCTGCACCGCCATTCAATATGATCATGGCTGATCATCCAACTCAGTATCCTGTACCTGCCTTCTCTCCATACCCCCTGATCCCTTTAGCCACAAGGGCCACATCTAACTCCCTCTTAAATATAGCCAATGACCTGGCCTCAACTACCTTCTGTGGCAGAGAATTTCACAGATTTACCACTCTCTGTGTGAAGAATGTTTTTCTCATCTCGGTCCTAAAGGACTTCCCCCTGATCCTTAAACTGTGACCCCTTGTTCTGGACTTCCCCAACATCGGGAACAATCTTCCTGCATCTAGCCTGTCCAACCCCTTAAGAATTTTGTAAGTTTCTATAAGATGCCCCCTCAATCTTCTAAATTCTAGCGAGTACAAGCCGAGTCTATCCAGTCTTTCTTCATATGAAAGTCCTGACATCCCAGGAATCAGTCTGGTGAACCTTCTCTATACTCCCTCTATGGCAAGAATGCCTTTCCTCAGATTTGGAGACCAAAACTGTACGCAATACTCCAGGTGTGGTCTCACCAAGACCCTGTACAACTGCAGTTTTCTGCACCTTCTGCCTGAAGTGAGTGGGGAGAAGACGGAATGACGATATGATAGAACATTATTTATCCCAGGAGGGAAATTGTTCTGCCAATGGTCATAAAAACGCAAAATACATGAAACGTGAAATTAAATTGATGGGCGGAAAGGATTTGGGGATATGCAAAGATTGTGGAGGGGGGGGGGGGGGGAGAGAGGGGGAGTCAGTCTCAGTCTACCCCACGACAGAAGGGGGAGGAGTTGTACAGTTTGACAGCCACAGGGAAGAAGGATCTCCGTGTGAAGGTGTTCTGTGCTGCATCTTGGTGGAACCAGTCTGTTGCAGAAGGTGCTCCTCAGGTTGACCAGTGTGTCACGGAGGGGGATGAGCTGTATTGTCCCGGATGCTCCGCAGTTTGAGGAGCATCCTCCCCTCCAAGACCAACCTCCCTTGAATCCAACTCCAACTCCAACTCTGCCCCCAGGATGGAGCCTGCCTTCCTGATGAGTTTGTTGATCCTACCTCCCACATTCCAAAGATGTACAGGTTTGTAGGTTAAATTGTCCCTAGTGTGTAGGATAGTGTAGATGCACATTGGTCAGTGAAGATTCGGTGAGCTGAAGGGCCCTGTTTCCACGCTGTACAACTAAAAATAAAATCATAACATTATTAGAGGCATAGAAAGAAACACTCACAATCCTTTACCCAGGATGGAGAAATCGAAGACCAGAGCCGTAGATAGAGTAGATGTGGGGTGGATGTTTCCAATACTGGGAGAGTCCAGGACCAGAGGGCACAGCCACAGAATTAAAGGACGTACCTTTCGGAAAGGAGGAGGAATTTCTTTCGCCAGAGGGTGGTGGATCCGTGGAATTCATTGCCACATACGGCTGTGGAGGCCAAGTCATTGGGTATTTTTAAAGCAGAGACAGAGAGGTTCTTGGTTCGTGTGAGGGTGTCAGAGATTACGGGAAGAAGGCAGGAGAATGGAGTTGAGAGGGAAAAATAGATCAGTTGGTTACTTGAAGAAGGGTCTCGACCCGAAACGTCGCCAATTCCTTCCCTCCATAGATGCTGCCTCACCCGCTGAGTTACTCCAGCATTTTGTGTCTACCTTCAGTTGATTCAGGGCCCGTCCCACGAGTATGCGACCTGCATACGGCGTCAAGACGCTGCGTATAGCGTCGAGGCGGCTGCGGGCCGGCAGGCTGTTGCCGCGCGGAATTTTTGAAGACGGCCAGTTTTTTCGGAGCCCCGCGCGATGTCGGGACCAGCTCCGCACAACTCCATACGGCTCCGGCGATCGAAGTGGGACCGGCCCCGCGAGGCCGTACGGCTCAAGCGACCACGTTAGGTAGCGCTTGCCGCATGGCTCCGCATGCTCGTGGGACCGGCCCTTAACTCGTAGAACTTAAGCAAGGCGCAATTGCGTAGAGTTGTGGACGTAGCCCAGTCCATCGCACAGACCAGACTCCCCATTCATCAGCTTCATGCTACCTCGGGGAAGCGACCCAACATAATCACAGACCTATTTCATGACAGGTCATTCCCTCTTCTCCCCTCTCCCCTTGGGCAGAAGATACGCGAGCTTGAATGCGCGCACCACCAGACAGACACAAGAGCAGCTTCTGGTTATCAGCCTGTGTTATCAGATTACTCAATGGTCCTCCCATAAAATAGGACGTTGTAGTGCGTGGGTCTCAAAATGAGGCAAGTAGTCCGCAGTTTGAGAAGCACTATACTTTATTTCCTCCCGGTTCAGGGGAAGACGAAACCAGGGAAAGATGGCACCCAAACCCTGCCTTTTATACCCTCCGGCTAAGGACCGCCTCCGGACTGCACCACTCCTGTGCCGAGGGGTTCGGCAGTATAATGGGACGACCCTTAGGAGCCGCCACAGGACCCCCCCCCCCAGAACCAGAGGCACAAAACGCACCGGCGGGCGCACGACCCGGCCGGCCCGCGTGCGGAAGTCAGCAGATCCCGGGGCTTGCGGGGGCGTAGGTGGAGGGACAGGTCGAGGGGCCGGCGGGAGGACAGGTGGAGTGACAGGTGGAGGGAGTCGTGAGGGGGGACGCCCTCGGGGCCGAGGTTGAGCAACCAGCACCGGCTGGTCAATGTCCAGGTGCGCCGGCTTTAAACGGTCAATCGACACGGCCTCCGGCCGGCCCCCCATGTCCAAGACAAAAGTCGACTGCCCGTGTTCCAGCACCCGGAAAGGGCCCTCGTACGGCCACTGGAGTGGCGTCCGGTGGGCATCACGGCGCAGGAAGACGTATGGGCAGTCCGTGAGGGCCATTGGCACGTGTGGGCGAAATGTCCCATGGCCGGACGTTGGGACGGGTGCGAGCCTGCCAACTCGCTCGCGAAGGCATTGAAGGGTGGAGGAGGGCGTTTCCTGCTGCTCCGGCACCGACGGCACGAACTCCCCGGGCACTGTGAGTGTCGACCCGTACACCAGCTCCGACGATGATGAGGCCAAGTCCTCTTTGGGAGCGGTCCGGATGCCCAGCATGACCCACGGCAACTCGTCCATCCAGTCCGGGCCGGTGAGCCGTGCCTTCAATGCCGCCTTCAGCTGCCGGTGGAACCTCTCCACCAGACCGTTAGCCTGCGGGTGGTAAGCCGTGGTGTGGTGCAGCTGCACCCCCAGCAAGCAAGCCATGGCTGACCACAGCTCGGAGGTGAACTGTGGCCCCCGGTCGGAGGAGATGTGCGCCGGCACCCCGAAGCGAGCAATCCAGTGCGCGGACAACGCATGAGCACACGTAGCCGATGAGGTGTCAGCCAACGGAATGGCCTCCGGCCACCGCGTGAAGCGGTCCACCATTGTCAAAAGGTGGGTGATGCCCCGGGACGGTGGAAGGGGCCCCACAATGTCCACGTGGAGATGGTCGAACCGCCGGTGAGGTAGACCGAACTCCTGGAGAGGTGCGCGGACATGGCGCTGGATCTTTGCTGTCTGGCACGGGATGCAGGTGCGAGCCCAATGGGCAACTTGCTTGCGCAGACCGTGCCACATGAAGCGAGCTGCCACCAGTGCCGTTGTCGCCCGGATTGATGGGTGAGCCAGTCCGTGGATGACCTCGAACACTCTCCGGCGCCAGGTGGCAGGGACGATGGGGCGCGGCTGACCGGACGACACATCGCACAGGATTGTCACACCCCCAGGACCGAGAGGGATATCCTCAAGACGGAGTCCGGAGATGGCAGTCCGGTAGGTGGGCACCTCGCCGTCCGTGAGCTGTGCCGCCGCCAGAGCAGAATAGTCCAATCCGGGCGCCACCTCGAACACGGCATTTATAGCAGGGCGGGACAATGCGTCGGCCACCCGGTTCTCTTTCCCCTTGACGTAGCGGATGGCTGTGGTGTACTCGGAGAACAGGCACGGCGTGTGCCCGTCTAATAACGCCACCATTTCCTTTAGGAGGGTAGATGGCCGCCGGTCGCCCAGGCCACCCATATGCAGGATCCTACCTGCCCGCTCCATCCTACTTAGTCCGTAAATTTGGAGCAGGAGCTGTTTCAGGCCGAGATATTTATCATTGTCCGGGGGGGCTGCGAGGAAGTCCGATACTTCTTCCACCGCATCCTGGTCGAGGGCTCCCACCAGGTAATAGAAGCGGGTGGCATCGACCGTGATGCCCCGCAGGTTGAACTGGGCCTCCGCCTGCTGGAACCAGATGAGCGGCCGTGTGGTCCAGAAGCTGGGCAGTTTTACGGAGACCGCGTCCAGAGACAGGGTCGGGCTGGCGTGTGAGGAGGTAGGGCTTTGTTCGGTCTCCATCATGATGCCAATGGAGCGTCGGGGGTCACCAATGTAGTGCGTGGGTCTCAAAATGAGGCAAGTAGTCCGCAGTTTGAGAAGCACTATACTTTATTTCCTCCCGGTTCAGGGGAAGACGAAACCAGGGAAAGATGGCACCCAAACCCTGCCTTTTATACCCTCCGGCTAAGGACCGCCTCCGGACTGCACCACTCCTGTGCCGAGGGGTTCGGCAGTATAATGGGACGACCCTTAGGAGCCGCCACAACGTAGTCGTAATCTTCCAACCCACCTCATTGCAGGCCTTGCACTTTTCCCCTGCAAACATAACACTATCAGGCTACAGCACCATATGTTGTACTCTGGTATTTTACTCTTTCAACTACCTTTAGTTTTAGGTTAAGGATACAACATGGAAACGAGCCCTTCGATCCACTGAGCTCGCACCGACCGGCGATCCCCGCACGCTAATGCCCCTGTCCTACTTAGGAAACCTGAACGGAAACCTCTGTAGACTTTGTGCCCCACCCAAGGTTGCCGTGCGGTTCCCCGAGGTTCCCGGAGGTTTTTGTCACTCTCCCTACCTGCTTCGCACGACCTACAACCTCCGGCAACCACCTGCAAGTCTCCAGAGGTTTCCGTTCAGGTTTCCTAAGTGGGACAGGGACATTACACTATCCTACACACACTAGGGATGATTAAAACATTTTACCGAAGCCAATTAACCAGACAAACCTGCGCGTCTTTGCAGTACGAGTGGAAACCGGAGCACCCGGAGAAAACCCACGCGGTCTCGGGGAGAATTTACGAACCGTACAGACCGCGCCCGCAGTCAGGATCGAACCGGGGTCTCTGGCGCTGTGAGGCAACAGCTCCACTGCAGCGCCACCGTGCCGCCCTTGAAACAACCTTTGATTTTGTGACCCCATTCGAAACGGAGAGAGAAGGCGAGTCAATATCTCCGGAACTGAAGAAGCAAAGTGGCTTATAGTCTTTCCAGGTGAGGCAGAGGTTCCACTTGCACCTCCTCCGACCTCATCTACTGTATCCGCTGTTCCAGGTATGGACTCCTATACATGGGCGAGACCAAACGCGGGCTCGGCGATAATTCCGCTGAACACCTTTCCGCTCAGTCTGCCTAAACCTACCCGATCTCCCGGTTGCTGAATACGTTAACTCTCCCTCCTATTCCCACACTGACCTCTCTGTCCTGGGCCTCCTCCACTGTCAGAGTGAGGCCCAGCGCAAATTGGAGGAACAGCACCTCATATTTCGCTTGGGTAGTTTACACCCCAGCCGTATTAATATTGACCTCTCTAAATTCAAGTAACCCTTGCTTTCCCTCTCTCTCCATCCCTCCTCCCTTCCTAGTTCCCCGACCAGTCCGACAGGCCCTCTGATTACATTGTACCTCTGCCTGCTTTGCCTTCTCCTCGCTAACAACAGTCTATTCTGCATTTCCCTTGAACTGCTGAGAGAATGGAGCGGCTGGGCTTGTACACTCTGGAGTTTAGAAGGATGAGAGGGCATCTTATTGAAACATATAAGATTAATAAGAGTCTGGACATGCTAGAGGCAGGAAACATGTTCCCGATGTTGGGGGAGTCCAGAACCAGGGGCCACACAGTTTAAGAATAAGGGGTTGGCCATTTAGAACGGAGACGAGGAAACACTTTTTCCACACAGAGAGTTGTGAGTCTGTGGAATTCTCTGCCTCAGAGGGCGGTGGAGGCCGGTTCTCTGGATACTTTCAAGAGAGAGCTAGATAGGGCTCTATATGGAGAGAAGGCAGGTACAGGATACTGAGTTGGATGATCAGCCATGATCATAATGAATGGCGGTGCAGCTCGAAGCCGAATGGCCTACTCCTGCACCTATTTCCTATGTTTCTATGTTTCCCCTCATGATCTTGTACACCTCTATAAGATCACCCCCCTCATCCTTCTGCGCTCCAAGGAATAAAGTCAATCTCTCCCTAGCTCAGGCCCTCAAGGCCTGGGGAGAAGGCAGGAACGGGGTACTGATGGGGGATGATCAGCCATGATCACATTGAATGGCGGTGCTGGCTCGAAGGGCCGAATGGCCTCTACTCCTGCACTTACTGTCTGTTGTCTATTTTCTAACTGCATCTCTTTTGATCTCGGACACTTCCTTATCTCTGCAACTCCCTCTCCCCTGACTCTCAGTCTGAAGAAGGGTCTCGACTTACTCGCAAAGTTACTCACAAAGTTACTTACTCACAAAATTACTTACAAAATTCTTAAGGGGTTGGACAGGCTAGATGCAGGAAGATTGTTCCCGATGTTAGGGAAGTCCAGGACAAGGGGTCACAGCTTAAGGATAAGGGGGAAATCCTTTAAAACCGAGATGAGAAGAACTTTTTTCACACAGAGAGTGGTGAATCTCTGGAACTCTCTGCCACAGAGGGTAGTTGAGGCCAGTTCATTGGCTATATTTAAGAGGGAGTTAGATGTGGCCCTTGTGGCTAAGGGGATCAGGGGGTATGGAGAGAAGGCAGGTACGGGATACTGAGTTGGATGATCAGCCATGATCATATTGAATGGCGGTGCAGGCTCGAAGGCCCGAATGGCCTACTCCTGCACCTAATTTCTACGTTTCTATGTTTCTATGACCCGAAACGTCACCCTCCCTCCCATTCCTCCTCTTCAGAGATGCTGCCTGTCCCACGGAGTTACTCCAGCATACTGTGTCTATCTCTGTCTATAACTGCGGCTGGCCTCACAGGTTGAGGTGTGGTTGACGGCAGTTTAGTGAATGATTAGATGAGGTTTAATTCGCAGTTCTGTCAGAGCGAGCCGATAAGCCGCTAAGTGGGCCTGTCAGGGAAATCACATCCATCTCCAGATCAGGCCCTGAACGGCAAAATTCATTCTCTAATTAGAAATTTCCGCGGCTGGCGAGAAGGAAACACATTATCTAAATAAATTTTTCCATTAGAGACATTGTAGTCGGTCAGATCGGACCGGTGAGTTATTAATGGATGACAAAGCAACCATGGATTAAGATAGATGATTTATTAAGATATGGGCCAGATTGGACCGTTGTTCTGCACACGTGTCTCTCCAAAGGTCACTCCTGATCCTGAATCATTCCCTCCATGAGATGTCAGGATGAAGAAAGACTGGATAGACTCGGCTTGTACTCGCTAGAATTTAGAAGATTGAGAGGGGATCCTATAGAAACTTACAAAATTCTTAAGGGGTTGGACAGGCTAGATGCAGGAAAATTGTTCCCGATGTTGGGGAAGTCCAGAAGAAGGGGCCACACAGTTTAAGGATAAGGGGGAAATCTTTTAAGACCGAGATGAGGAAAACATTTTTCACACAGAGAGTCGAGACCCTTCTTCAGTCCAAAGATAGACACAAAATGCTGGAGTAACTCAGCGGGACAAGCAGTCTAAAGACGGGTCTCGACCCGAAACGTCACCCATTCCTTCTCTCCAGAGATGCTGCCTGTCCCACTGAGTTACTCCAGCATTGTGTGTCTATCTTTGGACTGAAGAAGAGTTTTCAAAAGAGAATTAGATTTGGCTCTTAGGGCTAAATGGAATCAAGGGGATATGGGGAAAAAGCCAGAACGGGGTACTGATTGTGGATGATCAGCCATGGTCATATTGAATGGCGGTGCTGGCTCGAAGGGCCGAATGGCCTACTCCTGGATAGACTCGGCTTGTACTTGCGAGAATTTAGAAGATTGAGGGGGGATCTTACAGAAACTTACAAAATTCTTAAGGGGTTGGACAGGCTGGATGCAGGAAGATTGTTCCCGATGTTGGGGAAGTCCAGAACAAAGGGTCACAGTTTAAGGATAAGGGGGAAATCATTTAGGACCAAGATGAGGAAAACATTTTTCACACAGAGAGTAGTGAATCTATGGAATTCTCTGCCACAGAAGGTAGTTGAGGCCAGTTCATTGGCTATATTTAAGAGGGAGTTAGATGTGGCCCTTGTGGCTAATGGGATCAGGGGGTATGGAGAGAAGGCAGATACAGGATACTGAGTTGGATGATCAGCCATGATCATATTGAATGGCGGTGCAGGCTCGAAGGGCCGAATGGCCTACTCCTGCACCTATTTTCTATGTCTCTATGTCTATGTTTCCATGAGCCGGCATGGCACGGTGGCCCAGCGGTAGGATTGCTGTCTAATGGGCCTGTGCCACTGTCAGCACCTAATTCACGACCTCTGCCGAGTTTGCCCTCGACTCATACTTGCAGCATGGTCGTCACGAGGTCGTAGCAGGCCGTGATGCTAGTCGTAGGTACTCGTGGCATCAAGTAGGTTGGGGCATTTTTTCAACATGATGAAAAAATGTCCACGAGTAAAAAAGGTTGTGAATTAGGTCGTGTAAGTGGGACAGACCCTTTCACAATCAATATCACAATCAGTTTTATTCGTCACTCGCACATAAAGTGCAAGTGAAATGAATTTGCCAGCAGCGGTACAATGAAAAAGAACACATGAAAACACAATAAAAATGTAACACAAACATCCACCACAGCACTCATCACAGTGGTGGAAGGCACAACATTTGGCCAGTCCTCCTCCATTTCCCCCCCGTGGTCGGGACCTCAACCCTCCGCAGTCGCCAAATGTGTCGACAAGGTAAAGCCCAGGTAAGTCCTGAAACGGTGCCTCCCCACCAGAGACCGCGGCTTCAGGTTGGTGTAGGCCGCAGGCTGACGGTCGAAGATTTAAAGTCCCCGCCGCGCTGTAGCCGGAAGCACCGCAGACCGTAGGGCCGGCGGTCAGAGCTCCTCTCCAGAGGTCCCCGGCGAGGGACCCCGCTCCTGATGGTAAGTCCCCGCCGCGCCCACGGTAGAAGTTGGCTGCAGGCCGGTGGTCAGAGTTCTTCTCCTCCCGGGTCCCCAACGAGGGATCCCAGGCTGAGGACGCCGCGCAGGCTGGAGCTCTGCAGACTGCGACTTCAGGCTGCCGCCGGCCAGCGAACGGAGCGCTCCATTCCGGCGAGCCCCGACGAGGGCTCGCCCGCTCCGCGACGAGAGGCCACGGGCCAGGCGACATGGAAAAAATCGCCTCTCCGTGGAGGAGGCGACCAAAGAGGTTTCCCCCTCCCCCCCCCCCACCGCTGCTGGCAGGACTGCTGGCTTGCCGCGCTCCCACCGACCTCTTTACAGCGCTTGCAGCAGCGCCGGAGACCCAAGTTCGATCCCGACTGCGGGTGCTTGTCTCTATGGAGTTTCTACGTTCTCCCCGTGGCCCGCGTGGGTTTACTCCAAGATTTGTAGGTTCATTGACTCGGTGTAAGTGTAACCTGGCCCCAGTGTGTGTAGGGTAGTGTTAATGTGCGGGGATCGCTGGGTCAGTGAGGACTCGCTGGGCCGAAGGGCCTGTTTCCGTGCTGTATCTCTAATCTAAACTAGACTAGTACAACAGGTAGTGCAAGGAGAATAATGCCAGAGTGCAGCAAAATAGTGTTACAGTTCCAGAGGAAAAAGTGCAAGATCTGCTATGCGGTTGGTTGGAAGATCAGGCCTGTTTCCTTGCTGTATCTCTAAACTAAAACTGGGCTGAATGGCTTAATTCTGCTCCTAAGTCTGATGAACGTATGTAGAACATAGAACAGCACAGGCGTTGGCCCTTTGACCCATAATGTCTGTGTTGAACATGCTGGTCAGATAAACCAATTGCACCTACCTGCAGTGTGATCCATATCCACATGCCTATCTAAAAGCCTCCCATATGCTACTATTGTATCTGCCTACACCATCACCCTTGGCAGCTCATTCCAAGTACCCACTGCCCTCTGAGCTACAAAAAAGGTAAGCTATTTGGGTTACAGGGTCATATTTAGATGTTCCTGGAGTCGAATCAGGTCATTTGGCCCTTCTCCGCCATTCAATCATGAATTGAAGAAATTCCTCCCCATCTCCTTTCTAAAGGTGCGTCCTTTTATTCTGAGGCTGTGGCCTCCGCTCCTCGACTCTCCCACTAGTGGAAACATCCTCTCCACATCCTCTCTATCCAGGCCTTTCACTATTCTGTACGTTTCAATGAGGTTTCCCCTCCCCCCCCCACCCACCCCATCATCCTTCTAAACTCCGGCGAGAACAGGCCCAGTGCCGTCAAACGCTCATCATAGGTTAATCCAATCATTCCTGGAACCTCCTCTGGGCCCTCTCCAACGTCAACACATCCTTCCTCAGAAATGGGGCCTAAAACTGCTCGCAATTCTCCAAATGCGGTCTGACCAGTTCCTTACAGAACCTCAGCATTACATCCCTATTATTTTATATTCCAGCGCTCTCGAAATAAATGCTTGCACCACACTCGTCTTTCCTACTACCGATTCTATGAATATATCCACTGACTTGGCCTCCACAGCCCTCTGTGGCAATGAGTTCCACAGATGAACTACCCTCTGACTAAAGAAGTTCTTCCTCTTTTTCCCCCCAGCGTTTTTCCAACACTGCACCGATGTCACCATGGCGCAGCAGGTAGAACTGCTGCCTCACAGCGCCGGAGACACGAGAATCGATCTGGACTTGGTGGGCCGAAGGGCCAGTTTCCGTGCTGTATCTCGAACCATGATCTAACGTCCATCCATGTTCTCCAGAGATGTTGCTTTCCACCCATGTGGCACCCTGGGGTGATATCCCTTACCCAGTCCAGAGTCATTGCAGAAACAGGCCTTCGGCCCAACTTGCCCACACCAGCCAACATGTTCCAGCTAAACTAGTCCCACCCTCCCGCGTTTGGTCCATATCCATCTAAACCAGTCCTATCCAACTATTTCTTAAATATTGGCCTCAACTACCTCCTCTGGCAGCTCGTTCCGTACACCCACCAACCTTTGTGTGAAAAAGTTACCCCTCAGATTCCTATTAAATCTTTTCCCCTTCACCTTGAACGTATGTCCTCTGGTCCTCGATTCCCCCACTCTGGGCAAGGTCTGCCCGATCTATTGTATCTATCTCATGTATGGAGGTGGAACGTGTTTCCAGCTTCAGGTTTCTGGGGGTCAACATCTCCGATGACCTCTCTTTGACCCACAATACCTCAACACTGGTCAAGAAGGCTCACCAGCGTCTCTTCTTCCTGAGGAGACTGAAGAAGGTCCATCTGTCTCCTCAGATTCTGGTGAACCTCTACCGCTGCACCATCGAGAGCATCCTTACCAACTGTATCACAGTACGGTATGGCAACTGCTCTGTCTCCGACCGGAAAGCACTGCAGAGGGTGGTGAAAACTGACCAACGCATCATCGGTTCCTCACTCCCCTCCATTGAGTCTGTCCAAAGCAAGCGCTGTCTGCGGAGGGCGCTCAGCATCGTTAAGGACTGCTCTCACCCCAATCACAGTCTGTTTACCCCCCTCCCATCCGGGAGGCGCTACAGGTCTCTCTGTTGCCGGTCCAGCAGGTCCAGGAACAGCTTCTCCCCCCCCCAGGACACTCCTTCCCCCAGAAAAATTGTACTACTGCTAATGTATGTACATATATATATTTATTGCTCATTATTCTATGTTCACTCTTCTGGGTGAGATGCTAACTGCATCTCGTTCTCTCTGTACTGTACACTGCACAATGACAATAAAGATTGAATCTGAATCTGAATCTGAATCTGAATCATGTGGAGGAGATTCATCATGTTTGATAAATGTCCACGCTGATCTCCTCTCCACGTTGTAGACTCACACTTCATCATTACATACCCTCAAGTTTCCCACTGTTGTGGCTAATAAATTTCAAGCTCGAGTCAGGACTTTTTTGTTTAATGGGAAAGGTCCCTGGATAAAAATAGCAGGTTCGCTAATCATTGTCCCACACTCTTTGTGATCATTCATTGCAGCAATTCAATCAAACACAATTATAATCACAAGGAACACTTAACCAACACATCCATTTCACACAGAAAGTGATTGGATTTCGAAAATTGCTCTGGTCTATCAAGGAGATGTCTGACAATGAGTTGACTGCGTTCTGAGCGCGGAATAATGGGCCAAAATGTCCCAACAAAACACTGCATCTGCATTAAAATGTTGAAGACTACAGCAAAGGTTGGCTTAGAAACATAGAAAATAGGTGCAGGAGTAGGACCATTATTTGAATGGTGGCCGATTAGGAAAAGGGGAGATGCAACGAGACCTGGGTGTCATGGTACACCAGTCATTGAAAGTAGGCAGAAGGTACACAAAATTGCTGGAGAAACTCAGCGGGTGCAGCAGCATCTATGGAGCGAAGGAAATAGGCAACGTTTTGGGCCGAAACCCTTCATCAGATGCAGGTGCAGCAGGCAGTGAAGAAAGCGAATGGTATGTTAGCTTTCATAGCAAAAGGATTTGAGTATAGGAGCAGGGAGGTTCTACTGAAGTTGTACAGGGTCTCGGTGAGACCGCACCTGGAGTATTGCGTACAGTTTTGGTCTCCTAATCTGAGGAAAGACATTGTTGCCATAGAGGGAGTACAGAGAAGGTTCACCAGACTGATTCCAGGGATTTCAGGACTTTTATATGAAGAAAGACTGGATAGACTCGGCTTGTACTCGCTAGAATTTAGGAGCTTGAGGGGGGATCTTATAGAAAGTTACAAAATTCTTAAGGGGTTGGACAGGCTAGATGCAGGAAGATTGTTCCCGATGTTGGGGAAGTCCAGAACAAGGGGTCACAGTTTAAGGATAAGGGGGAAATCTTTTAGGACCGAGATGAGAAAATCATTTTTCACACAAAGAGTGGTGAATCTCTGGAATTCTCTGCCACAGAAGGTAGTTGAGGCCAGTTCATTGGCTATATTTAAGAGGGAGTTAGATGTGGCCATTGTGGCTAAAGGGATCAGGGGGTATGGAGAAAAGGCAGGTACAGGATACCGAGTTGGATGATTAGCCATGATCATATTGAATGGCGGTGCAGGCTCGAAGGGCCGAATGGCCTACTACTGCACCTATTTTCTATGTTTCTATGTCCCTTGATTCCCTTAGCTCTAAGAGCTAAATCTAACTCTCTCTCATGGACAAAAGTATAAAGAGTGAGATATTTTTGTGTAGCAATTGAAACAGCAAATTTTGGCATGAATTGGCCTCCACTGCCTTCCACAGATTCACAACTCTCTGGGTGAAAACATTTTTCCTTATCTCAGTCCTAAATGGCTTACTCCTTATTCTTAAACTGTGAGCCCTGGTTCTGGAATCCCCCCAACATCGGGAACATTTGATATGTTTCTATAAGATCCCCTTCTAAATTCCAGCAAATACAAGCCCAGTCGACCCAGTCTTTCATCATATATCAGTCCCGCCATCCCAGGAATTAACCCAGTGAACCTATGCTGCACTCGCTCAATAGCAAGAATTCCTCAAATTAGGAGACCAAAATTGCACACAATACTCCAGGTGCAGTCTTAGGTAAACTGTTGGGACTGAAGGCAGATAAATCCCCAGGGCCTGATGGTCTGCATCTCAGAGTACTCAAGGAAGTGGCCCTAGATATCGTGAATGCATTTTCCAATGTTCTCTCGACTCTGGGTCAGTTCCTGTGGACTGGAGGGTAGCCAAGATGCTTGAGCCGATTATTATAGCTGTCGACATAGCAGCGCATTTGGAAAGCAGTGACGGGATCAGTCAAAGTCAGCATGGATTTATGAAGGGGAAATCATGCTTGACTAATCTGGAATTTTTTGAGGATGTAACAAGTAGAATGGATCAGAGAGAGCCAGTGGATGTGGTGTATCTGGACTTTCAGAAAGCCTTTGACAAGGTCCTACACAAGAAATTAGTGTGCAAAATTAGAGCACATGGTATTGGGGGTAGGGTATGGACATGGATAGAGAACTGGTTGGCAGACAGGAAGCAAAGAGTAGGAATTAACGGGTCCTTTTCAGAATGGCAGGCAGTGACTAGTGGGGTGCCGCAAGGCTCGGTGCTGGGACCCCAGTTATTCATAATATATATTAACGATTTAGATGAGGGAATTAAATGTGACATCTCCAAGTTTGAGGATGACACAAAGCTGGATGGCAGTGTGAGCTGCGATGAGGATGCTATGAGGCTGCAGGGTGACTTGGGTGAGTGGGCAGATGCATGGCAGATGCAGTATAATGTGGATAAATGTGAGGAATGGGAGATGTTTCGGGTCGAGGCCCTTCGTCAGACTTTGGTTCGGAGGGATATGGACCAAGCGCAGGCAGTGTAGGGACTAGTGTAGCTGGGACATGTTGGCCGGTGTGTGCAAATTGGGCCGAAGGGCCTGTTTCTACACTGTATTACTCTATGACATACCAAAGCCATGGGGGGTTGTAGGTTACTTGACCCTCTGTAAATTGACCCGAGTGTGCAGGGAGTGGACGAGAAAGGGGGATAATACGGAACTTGGGTGAACGGGTGATCGATGGTTGGCGTGGACTTTTTCGATGGCATCAAAGTCTTTTAAGACAAACCAAACAAACCAAGGATCTTGGCATCAAATTGCAGAACGATCTGCGTTGAAATGGTCAGACTCATAGAAACATAGAAAATAGGTTCAGGAGGAGGCCATTCGGCCCTTCGAGCCAGCACCGCCATTTATTGTGATCATGGCTGATCGTCCACAATCAATAACCCGTGCCTGCCTTCTCCTCATATCCCTGGACTCCACTAGCCCCTAGACCTATATCTAACTCTCTCTTAAATCCATCCAGTGATTTGGCCTCCACTGCCCTCTGTGGCAGGGAATTCCATAAATTCACAACTCTCTGGGAGAAAAAGTTTTTTCTCACCTCAGTCTTAAATGACCTCCCCTTTATTCTAAGACTGTGTGGCCCCTGGTTCTGGACTCATCATGCAACGGTGAAAGCAACAGGTGTCCTAAACTTTCTGAGGTGCAACTTTCATCATTGTTCAACTTCTGTCAAGGAGGAGCGATACTTCACTCTCGTTAGACCTCATTTGGACTACGCAGTAGCAGCGTGGGACCCACACACAAATAAAAACATTTCTTGCATCGAACGTGTCCAAAGACAGGCAGCTCGATTTGTTACTAACACCTATGAGAGAGAAGCGAGTGTTACCAAACTTCTGAATTCACTGGTCGGGGGGTGGAACCCTCTCCAAGACAGACGCACGTGAAGCTCACCTTTTGACCTGTTTTTACAAAATGTTAAATGGTCAGCTCGACATAGACTACAAGACCTACACCAAACCCAAACCAATTAGGAGCAGACGAGGGCATTCGATCCAATTTGAGATTCCAGCTACCAAGACAGATGTGTACAGCAATTTGTTATTCCCCCGCACAATTAAAGCATGGAATAGCCTTCACCCTACCATAGTTACCCAACCAGATGCAACTACATTTAAAGTAGCTCCTCTTTCTTCCCAAAAACCCCTTCTGGCTTAAGTCCTCCCTACACCACCTCCAGTTTAAATTCCATTTGGAATATTTTGGGGACCAGGAAACCAAGACACAAAACGAGGGCTGAACTGTTTAAGCAAATGGATGTATTTTAGAACTAAGTCTCAGGCCAGAAGTTTCCTGCATCAAAGGGCTGATTGTGTTGGCACCTCCTGTGTAATGTCAGGGCAAACAAGGCATGAATAAACAGGCGAACAATGTGGAACTGTCTCACACCAAAGTCTACAAGGCATTACCCAGCCGTTCACTGGAGAATTAAGAAAATATTATCGGTAATTTTCATTTGATTGTGTTTGCATTGCATTAATGGCGTTGCGCAGTTGGTGATTGGGTTGTACAGTTGGCCTGAAACAGTCAGCCCACCCCCAGAGCAAAAATGAACTTGTGGTTAGCAGAATTGTACAATAGCTATTCAGATCCAATCAATAGCAATGCACGCCTCACAATGCAAAGTTATTTCATGCCGACAATGCCGACACCGGAACACTGGAGGCTCGAGGAACCGCAGATGCTGGAAGCTTGAGGAAAGCACAAAGTGCTGGAGTAACACAACAGGTCAGACGGCATCTGCGGAGGGACTGGACAGGCGACGTTTAGTTTAGTTTAGTTTAGTTTAGTTTACATAGAAACATAGAAACATAGAAATTAGGTGCAGGAGTAGGCCATTCCGCCCTTCGAGCCTGCACCGCCATTCAATATGATCATGGCTGATCATCTAACTCAGTATCCCATACCTGCCTTCTCTCCATACCCCCTGATCCCCTTAGCCACAAGGGCCACATCTAACTCCCTCTTAAATATAGTTCAGTTTAGAGGTACAGTGCGGAAACAGGCCCTTCAGCCCACCGAGTCCGTGCCGACCAGCGATCCCCGCACATCAACACTATCCTACACATACTAGGGACAATTTAGAATCGCTAGAATTTAGAAGATTGAGGGGGGGGGGATCTCATAGAAACGTACAAAATTCTTAAGAGGGTTGGACAGGCTAGATGCAGGAAGATTGTTCCCGATGTTGGAGAAGTCCAGAACACGGGGTCACACAGTTTAAGGATAAGGAGGAAATCTTTTAGGACCGAGATGAGGAAAACATTTTTCACACAGAGAGTGGTGAATCTGTGGAATTCTCTGCCACAGAAGGTAGATGAGGCCACAGTTCATTGACTATATTTAAGAGGGAGTTAGATGTGGCCCTTGTGGCGAAAGGGATCAGATGGTATGGAGAGAAGGCAGGTACAGGATACTGAGTTGGATGATCAGCCATGATCATATTGAATGGCGGAGCAGGCTCGAAGGGCCGAATGGCCTACTCCTGCACCTATTGTCTATGTTTTTATGTTCTCTAGTGGAACTAATCCTCTCCACATCCACTCTATCCAACCTTTCACTGGGGTTACATGTTTCAATGGAGAAACTCAGCCTTGCAGCTAATCTCTGGTGAGTACAGGAAGTGCCGACAAACGCCAATTGTGTGTTGAATTAAACTTTTTTTATGGTATGGGACCAGGACACTGTAGGATACCATCCCTACTCCTGCACCTATTGTCTATGTTTTGTTTCTATGTTTTCTAATTTACACCTACACCAAGCCAATTAACCTACAAACCTGCGCATCTTTGGAGTGTGGGAGGAACCAAAGTTCTCGGGAGAAAACCCACGCGGTCACGGTGAGAACGTGCAAACTCCGTACAGACAGCATCCGTGGCGCGGGTCAAAACCGTATCTCTGGCGCTGTAAGCGCTTTAACACAGCAACTACGCTGCTGTGCCACCCAAATTAAACACGGGAGACATGAGGAACTTCAGATGCTGGAAACTTAAGTAAAGTACAAAGTGCTGGAGTAACTTACCGGGTCAGGTGGCATCTGTGGAGCGCCTGGGACGGGTGATGTTTCAGGTCGAGATCCTTCTTCAGACTGAATGTGGTTGGAGGGGGAGGGGGTGGAGAAAGCTGGAAGGGGGTTGTAGTAGGAAGAAGGCTGGGGTAGAGAAATGGGGTGGGACAAAGCCAAGTGATAAGTGGATAGGCACAAAATGACAATAGACAATAGGTGCAGGAGTAGGCCATTCGGCCCTTCGAGTCAGCACCACCATTCGCTGTGATCATGGCTGATCATCCGCAATCGGCCTTCTCCCCATATCCCTTGACTCCACTATCTTTAAGAGCTCTATCTAACTCTCTCTTGAAAGCGTCGAGAGAACCGGCCTCCACCGCCCGAGTAAACAAGCCCAGTCGCTCCGTTCTCTCAGCATATGACAGTCCCGCCATCCCGGGAATTAACCTGGTGAACCTACGCTGAACTCCCTCAATAGCAAGGATGTCCTTCCTCAAATTTGGAGACCAAAACTGCACACAATACTCCAGGTGTGGTCTCGCTAGGGCCCGGTACAACTGCAGAAGGACCTCTTCGCTCCTATACTCAACTCCTCTTGTGGGGTAACTCAACGGGTCAAGCAGCATCTCTGGAGAAAAGGAATTTCATGTTGGAAACCTCCTTCAGATAGCTACTCTTTTTCTCCAGAGATGCTGCCTGACCCGCCGAGTTAACTTCAGCATTTCAAGTCCGTGTTCAGTATAAACCAGCATCTGCTGCTCCTCCCTACACAAGTGATAGGTGTATACAGGTGAGAGAGGGGGGTATGGGGTTGATTGGCAGATGGGTGGAGTAATGCCCCTGTCCCACTTAGGCACAACTGAACGGAAACCGCTGTAGACTTTGCGCCCCACCCAAGGTTTCCGTGCGGTTCCCGGAGGTTCCCGGAGGTTTTTGTCAGTCTCGCTACCTGCTTCCACCACCTGCTTCCACTACCTGCTTCCACTACCTGCAACCACCTGCAACCTCCGAGAACCGCTCGGAAACCTTGGGCGGGGCGCAAAGTCTCCAGAAGTTTCCGTACAGGTTTCCTAAGTGGGACAGGGGCATAAGGGACAAAAGCTGGAGATGAAAGGGATTCAAAGGGATATCAGAGAAGGGGAGAGCAGAGGAAATGTCAATCCAGAACGGGGGATTTGGGGAGATAGGTTTAGGAGAATGATCCCAGGGATGAGTGGGTTAACATATGATGAGCGTTTGTCGGCACTGACCCTGTACTCGCTGGAGTTTCGAAGGATGAGGGGGCACCTCTTTGAAATTTACATTGAAATAAGTCGTTGGGGCAGAATTAGGCCATTCAGCCCATCAAGTCTATCCACCATTCAATCCTGGCTGATCTATCTTACCCACTCATCCCCATTCTCCTGCCTTCTCTCCATAACCCCTGACACCCGTACTAATCAAGAACCTATCTATCACCACTTTAAAAATATCCATTGACTTGGCTTCCACGGACTGCTGTGGCAATGAATTCCAGAGATTCACCACCCTCTGAATAAATAAATTCCTCCCCATCTCCTATCTGAAGGTACGTCCTTTTATTCAGAGGCTGTGGCCTCTGGTCCTAGACTCTCCCACTAGTGGGGATCTTATAGAAACTTACAACATTCATAAGGGGTTGGACAGGCTAGATGCAGGAAGATTGTTCCTGATGTTGGGGAAGTCCAGAACATGGGGTCACAGTTTAAGGATAAACGGGAAATCTTTTAGGACCGAGATGAGAAAAACATTTTTCACACGGAGAGTGGTGAATCTCTGGAATTCTCTGCTACAGAATGTAGTTGAGGCCAGTTCACTGGCTATATTTAAGAGGGAGTTAGATGTGGCCCTTGTGGCTAAGGGGATCAGGGGGTATGGAGAGAAAGCAGGTACGGGATACTGAGTTGGAAGATCAGCAATGATCATATTGAATGGCGGTGCAGGCTCGAAGGGCCGAATGGCCTACTCCTGCACCTATTTTCTATGTTTCTATGTTTCTAGTGGAAACATCCTCTCCACATCCACTCTATCCAGGCCTTTCACTTCGGTATGTTTCAATGAGGTACCCCCTCATCCTTCTAAACTCTGGTGAGTACAGGCCCAGTGCCGACAAACGCCAATTGTGTGTTAAATTAAACTTTTTTTATGGTTTGGGACCAGGACACCGTAGAGTCATAGATTCATAGCGACCCTTTTGGCGACTACAGGGGACTAGTTTTAATGGAATTCACCTACGACACCTGGCGACAACCTACGTCAACCTACGATAGCCACTGTCGTCGAAAAATTTTCAGCATGTTGAAAATCGCCTAAGTGGGACAGGGCCAATAGAGTGATACAGTGTGGAAACAGGCCTTTCGGCCCATCTTGCCTGCACCGGCCAACATGTCCCAGCTACACAGGTCCTACCTGCCCGCGTTTGGTCCATATCCTTCCAAGCCTGTCCAACATGTCCCAGCTACACAAGTCCCACCTGCCCGCATTTGGTCCATACCCCTGTCCTATCCATGTACCTGTCTAACTGCCTCTTAAACGCTGGGATAGTCCCAGCCTCAACTACGGTACCTCCTCTGGCAGCTCATTCCATACAACCACCACCCTTTGTGTGGAAAAGTCACCCCTCAGATTCCTATTAAATCTTCCCCCCCCTTCACCTTAAACTTGTGTCCTCGAGTTGTATATTTACAAAGAACATCCCCGCCCTAGCCTTGCACTTTTGTCGGTACCGGATCCAACAGTGTTGACTAAATGGGTGTCTCCTGAATGCAAGACCGTTGAATGAAAGTGGTTCAACCAATTCACATCTGGAACTTAAGTCATAACATTCACATTAACTTTGATTAAGTGGAGAATAATTTGGGTGTAATTGCTAGACAATGATTTAGACTTGAGACAACATAACAAAGTTCCTTATTGCCAGCAACCAGTGATTAGATTGCAGTCAGGCATTCAATTGAAGCTCTTGGTAAATATACACGTTATGTACTTGAGTTAAATTTCATCAATCGCTGGAGAATGGAGCGGTATTCTCTGAAAATGGCGCCAAAACATGGCGGCGTCCACATGTGTAAATATGCAAAAATATGCAAAATATGCAAATTTCACTGCAATTATACATGCGAGAAATAAAGCTCGATTGAACCACTTTCCTCCCACACTACAAACAAGCACAGGTTTGTAGGTTAATTGGTTTGGTAAAATTGTAAATTGTTTTAGTTTAGTTTAGAGATACAGCGCAGATACAGGGCCGTTCGGCCCGCCGATTCCACGCCGACCAGCGATCCCCGCACATTAACGCTATCCTACACCCACGAAGGACAATTTACATTTACCAAGCCAATAAACCTACAAACCTGCATGCCTATGGAGTATGGGAGGAAACCGAAGATCTCGGAGAAAACTAACGCAGGTCACAAACTCCGTACAGGCAGCGCCCGTAGTCGGGACCGAACCCGGGTCTCCGGCGCTGCACTCGCTGTAAGGCAGCAACTCTACCGCTGCGTCACCGTGACTAGCGTGTAGATTAGCGTTTGTGTGCGGTGATCGCTGGTCGGCGCGGACTCGGTGGGCTGAATCCACCGTTTCCGCGCTGTATCTCT
Source organism: Leucoraja erinaceus (assembly GCF_028641065.1). Taxonomy (NCBI): domain Eukaryota; kingdom Metazoa; phylum Chordata; class Chondrichthyes; order Rajiformes; family Rajidae; genus Leucoraja; species Leucoraja erinaceus. The sequence continues at coordinate 77,547,906 of NC_073383.1, read as the reverse complement.
ATCTCTACACTACATCAACCAGAAACGTCGCCTATTTCCTTCGCTCCATAGATGCTGCCGCACCCGCTGAGTTTCTCCAGCATTTTTGTGTACCTTCGGTTTTCCAGCATCTGCAGTGCCATCTCAAACACAGAGCTTTTATTTGTTTGGTAAACTGTGTGCAGTGGCAATGATATATCGGGAAAGAAAACAGATGATATAATTAAGTTACACAATGAAAAGGATATGAAAGCAGCGTCGATGGAGCATATCATTCGAAGGCAAACACTGCATAATTGTAGCAAGGCCAAATTATGCTGCTGTCAGGCAGATGCAATCAAAAATCATCTTTCCATCTCAAACCCTAAGCTAAGTATTTATCAGAGCTGCTTTATGGGCCTGTCCCACTTAGGTGATTTTCCGGCAACTGTCATAGTCGTAGCAGGTCGCCAAAAAACCGGCAACTGGACCCACCCCCCACGACAATGTCTACGCCAATGTCTACCACAACCTACCACCTAGTCGACGGCAAGCTACCGACAACCGGCGACCCATTAGGACGTCCACCTACGACCGCACCTACGACAACCTACGTCCACCTGCGACAAGCTACGACAAGGTTCAGTCGCCGGTACCTGCCGCCGGTTGCCGTGGGTAGTCACCAATGGGTAGTCACCGGCGACAACCAACGTCATCCTGGCGACGACCTACGTTGCCCTGGCGACGACCTACGTTGCCCTGGCGACGACCTACGTTGCCCTGGCGACGACCTACGTTGCCCTGGCGACGACCTACGTTGCCCTGGCGACGACCTACGTTGCCCTGGCGACGACCTACGTTGCCCTGGCGACGACCTACGTTGCCCTGGCGACGACCTACGTTGTCCTGGCATCAACCTGATAGAAACATACAACATCATAAAAGGACTGGACAAGCTAGATGCAGGAAAAATGTTCCCAATGTTGGGCGAGTCCAGAACCAGGGGCCCCACCCAGTCTTAGAGTAAAGGGGAGGTCATTTAAGACTGAGGTGAGAAAAAAACTTTTTCTCCCAGAGAGTTGTGAATTGATGGAATTCCCTGCCACAGAGGGCAGTGGAGGCCAAGTCACTGGATGGATTTGAGAGAGAGTTAGATAGAGCTCAAGGGGCTAGTGGAGTCAAGGGATACGGGGAGAAGGCAGGCACGGGTTATTGATAGGGGACGATCAGCCATGATCACAATGAATGGCGGTGCTGGCTCAAAGGGCCGAGTGGCCTCCTCCTCCACCTATTTTCTATGTTTCTATGTTTCTGCGACAGCGTCTATGTCAGAAGAAGTCACGCTACGCTCATTAGCGTCAAGCCAACTGTCGCCGATTATCGCCGAAAAGTTTTGAACCTTTCAAAATCCAGCGGCAACCAGAAAAACGCTACGACTCTTTGGGCGACTGAGGAGACGACTCACAACCATACAGGTGACCCCCCGGCGACCATGTGATGACAGCCTAGTAGCCTGGAGTCACCTAAAAAATCGCCTAATTAGTATCGGGGCATTAGTATAGAAACTTTAATTCCCACAATGAGGAAACATCTGAATCTATTGCCAATTCTTAATCACCAATCCCTGATTCCCAGCTGTTGTCAGGGAACTGAACCATCCTCTCACCAACTAGAGAGCGGTCATGACCTACCATCCACATCATTGGAGACCCTTGGACTATATTTTATCCGATTTTTCTAGACTTTATCTTGCACTAAATGTTGCATTAGATTTAAGGTTTGGGTTAGGGTTGTGATAATGTGGTATCATGCTTTCATTCATTCACTCACATTATTCCCTTTATCCTATATCTGTACACAGGCTCGAAGGGCCGAATGGCCTACTCCTGCACCTATTTTCTATGTTTCACTGTAAATGTAATCGTGTATTGTCTTTCCGCTGACTGGAAAAACAAAAACCTTTTCATTGTACCTTGGTACACGTGGCAATAACAAGCAAAACAAAACTATGAATGAATGAATAAATGTATTGGCCGTATTCACATACAAGGCATTTGCCTTGGTGCTCCACCCGCAAGGAACAACAGTGACAGTTAGGAATGACCCATAAAACATTAAACATTCATAATAAAACATTATCGATCAAACATGAGAATTAAAAAAAATACCAGAGCAAAAGGAGGCTACAGGTTTTTGGTTATTGAGTAGAGCAACTACTTCAAAAGCTGTTTTTGTGTCTGGCTGTGGCAGCTTTGACAGTCCGGAGTCGCTTTCCAGAGGGAAGTGATTCAAACTACACCAAACTAAACTAAACAAAAGATAGACGTAAAATGATGAGTCTGAAGAACGGTTTTAGACAATAGACAATAGGTGCAGGAGTAGTCCCTTCGGCCCTTCGATCAGAACCGCCATTCAATATGATCATGACTGATTATCCCCTATCAGTACCCCGTTCCTGCCTTCTCCCCGTATTCCCTGACTCCGCTATCTTTAAGAGCCCTATCTAACTCTCTCTAGAAAGTATCCAGAGAACCGGCCTCCACCGCCCTCTGAGGCAGAGAATTCCACAGACTCACAACTCTCTGTGTGATAAAGTGTTTCCTCATCTCCGTTCTAAATGGCTTACCCCTTATTCTTAAACTGTGGCCCCTGGTTCTGGACTCCCCCAACATCGGGAACACGTTTCCTGCCTCTAGCGTGTCCAAACGTGTCAGACTGGTCGGAAAACCGGGAAGGGGGAGGGATGGTGAGAAAGGGGAAGCAAGGGTTACTTTACGTTAGAGAAGTCAAAACAGTGGTGGGTGCCTGGTTAAAAGCAATGGGACTAGTGTAGATGGGACATCTTGGTCAGCATGGACCAGATGGGCCGAAGGGCCTGTTTCCGTGCTGTAGGAACCGATGACTGTTTGTACCATTAAAGGAGACATATTCAAATCTTTTGCAGGGCGTGTTGCCAGACAACATATTTGATCCTTGATTTAATAGAACAATTCAGACAGATTTGCAATCAATTAGGAAGCCAAGGTTGGAAAGCTTAATCCGCGTTTTATGGCTGGGTAGCCAGAAATTCCGATCAATATTATTTTAATACCAGCGGCAAACCATTAATTTCAACTGTTTATTTATTTGTTTGTTATAAATGGATTGGAACACCAAGATCAAAAGAATGGTAAATCATAAAGTTGACCTGCAAGTGGCGAGCGGGACTTAACGTGGTCGCTTGAGCCGTACGGCCTCGCGGGGCCGGTCCCACTTCGATCGCCGGAGCCGTATGGAGTTGTGCGGAGCTGGTCCCGACATCGCGCGGGGCTCCGAAAAACTGACCGTGCTCAAATATTCCGTGTGGCAATGGCCCGCAGCCGCATTGAGGCCGTACGCACCGCCTCTACGGCGTCCGGACACCGTACGCAGCGTTTTGACGGCGTACGCCTAGCGCGTGGTGTTGCGCGATGACATCACCGCCCGGTGTGCCGTTGCGTGATGACGTAACCGCCCGACGTCGTGCGACGTCCAAATTCAGTCGGCCCGCCTCCTGCCCAGCTGATTGGTGAGTATGATGTCGGGACCAGCTCCAGACGGCTCCGCGGTTGGAAGTGGCACCGACCCCGTGAGGCCGTACGCCTCAAGCCACCACGTTTGGTCGTGCTCGCCTCATGCAGCCGCATGCTGGTGGGACAGGCCCCTTAGTTGCCTGCTATCCAGTCAGCGGAAAGACAATACATGATTACAATCGATCCATCTGCAGTGTGTCGAGGGGCGATAAGGGAATCACGTTTAGTGCAAGGTAAAGCCAGCAAAGCCCAATCAAGGATAGTCCAAGGGTCAACAGAGAGGTAGACTGCTATCTGCTTGTGGTAGGATGATTCAGTTGCCTGATGACAGCTGGGAAGAAACTGTCTCTGAATCTGGAGGCGTGCGTTTTCACACTTTTAATACTTTTTGCCCGATGGGAGAGGGGTAGTGGGCCTAGGTTGGGTGCGCCCCGTCCTTGTTTATGCTGATGGCCTTGCCGAGGCAGGGTGAGGTATAAATAGAGGCAATAGGTTGGTTTGTGTTGGGTCTCAATTTATGAGTTCAATCCAATTTCTCAATGATATTTTTCATTACTTTGTAAACTGTCAATACAGGTGAAGTTGTTTCTGATTTGGATGAGCCTTCTAGCACTGCCATACTCAAAGTAAAGTCAAAGTTACGTTTTGGTTTAGGTCCATTACTGTGACGCAGGCCGAGGTATCTTCTTAAGGGCCTGCCCCACTTGGGCGTTATTTACGCGACAGGCCGGAAGTGACTGGCGCACAACGGTAGCGCGCCACCATGCGTACGCACAGCCGTCTGGAGCGCGTGACGTCATTTGAAGATGGACACAAAATGCAGGAGTAACTCAGCGGGACATTACGGGAAAATGGTCAACTCCAGCGGCGACCAGAAAGACGGTATGACTCTTTGGACGACTGAGGAGACCACTCATGACCATGCCATATAACCATATAACAATTACAGCACAGAAGCAGGCCATCTCGGCCCTACAAGTCCGTGCCGAATACTTATTTTCCCCTAGTTCCATCTACCTGCACTCAGACCATAACCCTCCATTCCTTTCCCATCCATACACCTATCCAATTTATTTTTAAATGATAAAATCGAACATGCCTCCGCCACTTCCACTGGAAGCTCATTCCACACAGCTACCACTCTCTGAGTAAAGAAGTTCCCCCTCATGTTACCCCTAAACTTCTGTCCCTTAATTCTGAACTCATGTCCTCTTGTTTGAATCTTCCCTACTCTCAAAGGGAAAAGCTTGTCCACGTCAACTCTGTCTATCCCTCTTATCATTTTAAAGACCTCTATCAAGTCCCCCCTTAACCTACTGCGCTCCAGTGAATAAAAACCTAACTTATTCAACCTTTCTCTGTAACTTAGTTGCTGAAACCCAGGCGACATTCTAGTAAATCTCCTCTGTACTCTCTCTATTTTGTTGACATCCTTCCTATAGTTGGGTGACCAAAATTGTACACCATACTCCAGAATTGGCCTCACCAATGCCTTGTACAATTTTAACATTACAAGCGACACCCTGGCGACATGACATGCCACAGGGTGGCGCCTGTATGGTCGTGCGTAGTCGCCCAAAGAGTCGTACCTTGTTCTGGTCTCCGCTGGATTTTCAACGTATCGAAAATTTTGGCCGACCTGCCATGAGCTGTGACGGGTGCCGGCAGTCGCCGAAAAAGTCGTGCCTTGTTCTGGTCGCCGCTGGATTTTCAACGCGTTGAAGATTTTCGCCGACCTGCCATGAGCTGTGACGGGTGTCGGCAGTCGCCGAAAAAGTCGCGTAAGAGGGACAGGGCCATGAGGCGGCAACTGTACCGCTGCGCCACCGCGCCTGCCGTTCCACGCTGGATAACTCCGTGACTCAATGAATAGTCCCTTTTCTTCCCGACGGAACATCCCGCCCCAATCTCCGCTCGACCTTCGACCTTCAGTCGCTCTGCTCATACAACTTGTGTTGACAACTCCCGGTGTCGCTAGATTGCCAAGTAATTACAGTTCTAGAGAAGCTTATGCAGTAATTTAGAGCTCTTATCTGCTTGTTTGCTTTTAATTGCTGGGTATCATTACCTTTCCAACCCTTGTGTATAATGAAGATTAGACTATAATGAAGAAAAGATAAGTGATCGCTGAGAGTCTTTTTGATTATGGAAACACCACATAACACGTTGCAATAAAACATCCTTTCGATGGTCATTAGTTTATGAAACATTATTAGGATCTCACGAAAAGAGGCAGTAAAGTTTATGGTTATTGGATAAGGAGCCAGAATATAAAGAAGGGGCCCGACCCGAAATGTTGCCTGACCTAGAGCTAGATAGGGCTCTTAAAGATAGCGGAGTCAGGGGATATGGGGAGAAGGCAGGAACCGGGTACTGACTGGGGATGATCAGCCATGATCACATACATTGAATGGCGGTGCTGGCTCGAAGGGCCGAATAGAAACATAGAAACATGGGGAGAAGGCAGGAACTGGGTACTGACTGGGGATGATCAGCCATGATCACATACATTGAATGGCGGTGCTGGCTCGAAGGGCCGAATAGAAACATAGAAACATAGAAATTAGGTGCAGGAGTAGGCCATTCGGCCCTTCGAGCCTGCACCGCCATTCAATATGATCATGGCTGATCATCCAACTCAGTATCCCGTACCTGCCTTCTCTCCATACCCTCTGATCCCCTAAATCTTGACTGAATCCTTTTCAGCTTGGCAACATATTTCCTATAACAGGGTGACCAAAACTAAATACAAGACAAGCACAAAATGCTGCAGCAACTCAGGCAGTATTTCTGGAGAAAAGGGATAGATGACATTTCAGGTTTTTTTTTTAAACCCGGGAGAACTCTTGAATTAGCTCGTACAGTGGGACAGCCCCGTTAATGTGCGGGGTCAGTACAGACTCTGCGGGCCGAAGGGCCTGTTTACGCGCTGCATCCCAAAACTACGCTAAACCAAATGAAACTAAAGGCACAGATTTGGGTCGAGGACGTTCTCTTCCCTCTTCCCTCTTCCTCTCTGTGTTTGACCTTCTCTCCCCTTCAATAATTCCTCAGCTGTGTTTCAGAACTGCCATCATCCCCCCTCTCTCCCCCCTTCCTCCCCCCCGACTTCCACCTCCCTCTAAAGCACACCTGGTCCAATCCCTCTACACACTCGCAACCCAAGAAGTGATTAGCCTGCCGGAGATAAGGCCTTTCCCTTCCCTCACTCTATTAGTGACAAGGTGATTTACACTGCCCAATTAGTTCAGACAAATATTTAAGGATCTTCCCAATCACAATTATTGCTTGGTTAATGGATGAGGGCAAACCTTCCCATTACACCAGTGGACGGGGAGTATATTAACCGCAAGGCGACTGTGTTGGAAGCTGAGGACAAATTAACCTCCAAAGAGCATTTAAAAGTGACATGGAAAATTGTGTTTATTTTGGCTGAGACAAGTGTATCTCACTGGTGCCTTACCCGGGCTTGCGGGGTTGAGAGGTTGGATAGACTGGGATTATTTTTTTAGAGATTACTAGTTTAGAGATACAGCGCGGAAACACGCCCTTTGGCCCACCGAGTCCGCGCCAACTAGCGATCCCCGTACACTAACACCATCCTCGGCAGGACTGAAGATGTCCTGGTCGGGTTAGAAACATAAAAACATAGAAACTAGGTGCAAGAGTAGGCCATTCGGCCCTTCGAGCCTGCACCACCATTCAATATGATCATGGCTGATCATCTAAATCAGTATCCTGTACCTGCCTTCTCTCCATACCCCCTGATCCCTTTAGCTACAAGGGCCACATCTAACTCCCTCTTAAATATAGCCAATGAACTGGCCTCAACTACCTCTGTAGCAGAGAATTCCACAGATTCACCACTCTCTGTGTGAAAAATGTTTTTCTCATCTCGGTCCTAAAAGACTTCCCCCTTATCCTTAAACTGTGACCCCTTGTTCTGGACTTCCCCAACAATCTTCCTGCATCTAGCCTGTCCAACCCCTTAAGAATTTTGTAAGTTTCTATAAGATCCCCCCTCAATCTTCTAAATTCTAGCGAGTACAAGCCGAGTCTATCCAGTCTTTCTTCATATGAAAGTCCTACCATCCCAGGAATCAGTCTGGTGAACCTTCTCTGTACTCCCTCTATGGCAAGAATGTCTTTCCTCAGATTGGGAGACCAAAACTGTACGCAATACTCCAGGTGTGGTCTCACCAAGACCCTGTACAACTGCAGTAGAACCTCCCTGCTCTTATACTCAAATTGTGTTGAATATAGTTTTTGAAAGGGAAACAAAAGAGAAAGATAGATGGGAGGACACAGAAATAGACAGAACGGTGACCCAAACATGCAAAAGACATCGTATTAGAGTCGTCCCCTGCAAGTGAACAGAGAACACTGCACAAGGCTTTCATTCAAGTGGTCTATTGGCCCCATCTGTGCAATGGGAGGGGGAGGGAGATGGAGACAGCTGGCCTCTCACTGAATGTCATGTACATTGTCAATAAAACACAGGGGATAAGCGCGGTGAATATTCACACTCGCAGGCTATTGTAGACCACAACATCTGTCAGCAGCTCACACAGCGATTGCTGCGCTGACCACACGGGACTTGAAACATCTGTGTGTCGGGAAAAAAAAAAATCAGCTGCGGCCAGACCTGGAAATGATATATCAATCTCATTCAATTAATCTAATTAATTTAATAAAACTGTTTAATTCATGTTAAATACGGCGCTGATTAGCAGGCGAGGAGATCTTCTCACTGTACCTTGATACACGTGGCAATAAACAGGATCGAACTGAATAAAATTCTTGCGTCAGATTATTAAAGCAAAACAGAAATCTCTTTGGCTAGGCTGCGTGCAGCTTTAGTTTAGTTTAGAGATACAGGGTGGAAACAGGCCCTTCGGCCCACCTACTCTGTGCCGACCACCGATCCTCATACACTAGCACCATTCTAGTTGTCCTAGTGTGTGTAGGATTGTGTTGGTGTGCGGGGATCGCTGGGACTCGGTGGGCCGAAAAGCCTGTTTCAATAGACAATAGACAATAGGAGCAGGAGTAGGTCATTCGGCCCTTCGAGCCAGCACCGCCATTCAATGTGATCATGGCTGATCATCCCCAATCAGTACCCTGTTCCTGCCTTCTCCCCATATCCCCTGACTCCGCTATTTTTAAGAGCCCTATCTAGCTCTCTCTTGAAAGTATCCAGAGAAACGGCCTCCACCGCCCTCTGAAGCAGAGAATTCCACAGACTCGCAACTCTCTCTGGGAAAAAGTGTTTCCTCGTCTCCGTTCTAAATGGCTTTACCTCTTATTCTCAAACTGTGGCCCCTGGTTCCGGACTCCCCCAACATCGGGAACATGTTTCCTGCCTCTAGCGTGTCCAAACCCTTAACAATCTTATATGTTTCAATGAGATATCTCTCATCCTTCTAAGCCCTAGAGTGTACAAGCCCAGCTGCTCCATTCTCTCAGCATATGACAGTCCCACAATCCCGGGAATTAACCTTATGAACCTACGCTGCACTCCCTCAATAGCAAGAATGTCCTTCCTCAAATTAGGGGACCAAAACTGCACACAATACTCCAGGTGTGGTCTCACTAGGGCTCTGTACAACTGCAGAAGGACCTCTTTGCTCCTATATTCGACGGACCCCACCCCACTGTGTCCCATATGCGGATACATCCTTCCAGGCCCAGATCGGACTCAGGAGATTGATCCCTGGGATGGCGGGACTATCATATGAGGATAGATTAAAAAGACTAGGCTTGTATTCACTGGAGTTTAGAAGGATGAGGGGAAATCTTATAGAAACATATAAAATTATAAAAGGGCTGGACGAGCTAGATGCAGGAAAAATTGTTCCCAATGTTGGGCGAGTCCAGAACCAGGGGCCACACAGTCTTAGAATAAAGGGGAGGCCATTTAAGACTGAGGTGAGAAAAAACTTTTTCACACAGTTGTGAATTTATAGAATTCCCTGCCACAGAGGGCAGTGGAGGCCAAGTCACTGGATGGATTTAAGAGAGAGTTAGATAGAGCTCTAGGGGCTAGTGGAGTCAAGGGATATGGGGAGAAGGCAGGCACGGGTCATTGATAGGGGACGATCAGCCATGGTCACAATGAATGGCGGTGCTGGCTCGAAGGGCTGAATGGCCTCCTCCTGCACCTATTTTCTATGCTTCTATGTTTCTATGCACGTGGCAACAACAAACCAACACCACACCAATAATTCTAACTGGCAGAAAATAATGAAACTTTGTGCAGAGGGAAAATGCCAATTATTGCCCTTCTATGTAGCTATAACTCTCCCTTTCCTTGCCTAATCGCAAGGAATTCCCTTTCCAAGGAATCAAGGGATATGGGGAAAAAGCAGGAACGGGGGTACTGATTTTAGATGATCAGCCATGATCATATTGAATGACGGCGCTGGCTCGAAGGGCCGAATGGCCTACACCTGCTCCTATTTTTCTATGGTAAACAAAAATGCTGGAGAAACTTAGCAGGTGCAGCAGCATCTATGGAGCGAAGGAAATAGGCAACGTTTCGGCCCGAAACGTTGCCTATTTCCTTCGCTCCATAGATGCTGCTGCACCTGCTGAGTTTCTCCAGCATTTTTGTGTACCTTCGATTTTCCAGCATCTGCAGTTCCTTCTTAAACACCTATATTTCTATGAGTCTCTCTCCGATCACTCCCACTTCTCCCCCTCTCCCATCGGGCAAGAGATACAGAAGTGTGAAAACGCACAGCACCTCCAGATTCAGGGACAGTTTCTTCCCAGCTGTTATCAGGCAACTGAATCATCCTACCACCCGCTAGAGAGCGGTCCTGAACTACTATCTACCTCACTGGAGACCCTCGGACTATGTTTAATCGCGTTTCCCTAGACTTTACCTCGCACTAAACGTTATTCGTGTTATTCCCGTTGCCGTGCATCTGTACACTGCGAACGGCTCGCTAGCAATCATGTCTTGTCTTTCCGCTGACTGGCTAGCACACAACAAAAGCTTTTCGATGTACCTCAGTACACGTGACAATAAACCATGCAAAACTAAATTATAAGGCCTGTCCCACCAGCACGCGTTTGCTTGCGTCTAGCACGACCAAACGTGGTGGCTTGAGGCGTACGGCCTCCAACCGCGGAGGCGTATGGAGCTGTGCGGGGCTGGTCCCGACATCATACTCACCAATCAGCTGGGCAGGACTGAATTTGGACATCGCACGGCGTCGGGCAGTGACATCATCACGCAACGGCATGCCAGGTGGTGATGTCATCGCGCAACACCACGCGCTAGGCGTACGCCCGTACGGCGTCTCAATACGCTGCGTACGCCCGTCGAGGCGGTGCGTACGGCCTCAATGCGGCTGCATTGTCGACAACAGGCCATTGTCGAGCGGGATTTTCGGACAGTGCAAGATTTTCCGAGCCCCGCGCGATGTTGGGACCAGCCCCGCCAAACTCCATACGCCTCCAGCGATCGAAGAGGGACCGGTCCCGCGAGGCCATACGCCTCAAGCGACCACATCTGGTCGCACTAGACGCATGCAAACGCATGCTGGTGGGACAGGCCCTTAAATAGTCTTTTAATGTTTTTGTGGATTAAACAGGAACTGCTGTTCTTTGCTTCTACAAATAGCAAGTACACTCAGGTCAAACACACCAAAGGACATAGGTTTAAGGTGAGGTGGAGGGTGGGGGGGGAGATTTAATAGGAACCAGAGTGATAACTTTTATACACATAGGGTGGTGGGTGTATATGGAACGAACTTCCAAAGGAGGTAGATGAGGCTGGGACTATCGAATCGTTAAAGAGACAGTTCTCAACAGGTACATGGATAGGACAGGCTTAGAGGGATCTGGGCCAAAACGCAGGCAGGTGGGACTAGTGTAGATGGGGCATCACTGGCTGGCAACTTTCCTGTCATGCTGTTCAAGAAGGAACTGCAGACGCTGGAAAATCGAAGGTAGACAAAACATAGAAACATAGAAACATAGAAATTAGGTGCAGGAGTAGGCTATTCGGCCCTTCGAGCCTGCACCGCCATTCAATATGATCATGGCTGATCATCCAACTCAGTATCCTGTACCTGCCTTCTCTCCATACCCCCTGATCCCCTTAGCCACAAGGGCCACATCTAACTCCCTCTTAAATATAGCCAATGAACTGGCCTCAACTACCCTCTGTGGCAGAGAGTTCCAGAGATTCACCACTCATTCCACCATTCACCAAAAGTGCTGGGGATGCTGTCAGCGGGTGCGGCAGAATCTATGGAGCGAAGGAAATAGGCGACGTTTTGGGCCGAAACCCTTCTTCGGACTTTGCTCTAATTGGCCTGTAAATGTGGGTGACTAACAACAGACGAAGATACAGATGTCAGGCATGAGATCAGGCAGAAGGGTGGACATGGTGAGGCCGAGAGAGTTCTCTTTGTGTGCCTCTATTGAGATGTAAATGGTAACAAATTGATGAAGCCTTTTTGTGTGCTGTACGCAGAGTACAACAAGCCACCCACGAGCTGGCACATCCATCAACTCCGCAGCTATTCACTCGTTCAATCAATTAACTAATTCCTTCATTATGTCCACTTTACAGCTTGTGGGGTTCCCTTTATTACAGAAGTAGAGGCTGACACAATTCTCAAAGAGGCAGCGCTATTTATTAAAAGGATATCAAAGAGCAAATTGAACCATCAGACCTCAATGTTATATGTTCAGTTTAGACTAGGTATATGTTCATTTATTGTCATGTGTACTTTCTTATAGATTTAGAATATAAAAGCAAGGAAATGGTGCTATTTTTGCACAGGAAAGTCTCAGACCTCAACTTGACCACGATAAAAGATGAATGTAAAGCTGGTCAAATAGGCAGCTATCATCCTTAAAGGCAAGCGATTATAGAAACATAGAAAATAGGTGCAGTAGTAGGCCATTCGGCCCTTCGAGCCTGCACCGCCATTCAATATGATCATGGCTGATCATCCAACTCAGTATCCTGTACCTGCCTTCTCTCCATACCCCCTGATCCCTTTAGCCACATGGGCCACATCTAACTCCCTCTTAAATATAGCCAATGAACTGGCCTCAACTACCCTCTGTGGCAGAGAATTCCACAGATTCACCACTCTCTGTGTGAAAAAATGTTTTCTCATCTCAGTCCTAAAAGATTTCCCCCTTATCCTTAAACTGTGTGACCCCTTGTTCTGGACTTCCCCAACATCGGGAACAATCTTCCTGCATCTAGCCTGTCCAACCCCTTAAGAATTTTGTACGTTTCTATAAGATCCCCCCTCAATCTTCTAAATTCTAGCGAGTACAAGCCGGGTCTATCCAGTCTTTCTTCATATGAAAGTCCTGACATCCCAGGAATCAGTCTGGTGAACCTTCTCTGTACTCCCTCTATGGCAAGAATGTCCTTCCTCAGATTAGGAGACCAAAACTGTACGCAATACTCCAGGTGTGGTCTCACCAAGACCCTGTACAACTGAGGTAGAACCTCCCTGCTCCTATACTCAAATCCTTTTGCTATGAATGCTAACATACCATTCGCTTTCTTCACTGCCTGCTGCACCTGCATGCCTTCTTTCAATGACTGGTGTACCATGACACCCAGGTCTCGATGCATCTCCCCTTTTCCCAATCGGCCACCATTCAGATAATAGTCTACTTTCCTGTTTTTGCCACCAAAGTGGATAACCTCACATTTATCCACATTACACTGCATCTGCCATGCATTTGCCCACTCACCCAGCCTATCCAAGTCACCTTGCAGCCTCCTAGCATCCTCCTCACAGCTAACATTGCCCCCCAGCTTCGTGTCATCCGCAAACTTGGAGATATTGCATTCAATTCCCTTGTCCAAATCATTAATATATATATATTATTGTGTTCAGGTGTTCACCTGAAATTATAAAAGGACTGGACAAGCTAGATGCAGGAAAACTGTTCCCAATGTTGGGCGAGTCCAGAACCAGGGGCCACAGTCTTAGAATAAAGGGGAGGTCATTTAAGACTGGGGTGAGAAAAAAACTTTTTCACCCAGAGAGTTGTGAATTTGTGGAATTCCCTGCCACAGAGGGCGGTGGGGGGCAAATCACTGGATGGATTTAAGGGAGAGTTAGATAGAGCTCTAAGGGCCAGTGGAGTCAAGGGATATGGGGAGAAGGCAGGCACGGGTTATTGATTGGGGACAATCAGCCATGATCACAATGAATGGCGGTGCTGGCTCGAAAGGCCTTCTCCTGCACCTATTTTCTATGTTTCTATGATATTCTATGAGAATCCAGTGAATACAAGCCCAGTCGACTTTGCCCTGTGACTGGCTGGACCTTTTTTGCTTGTCAGTTCACCACAATGGACTGAACAGTACAGCCCCTAGTCTGTTCTATCTGTCAGCCGACGGAGAGAGAGGTAGGGGGGAGGGGGGGGGGGAGGGAGGGGGGGGGGGGGGGGGGGGGGGGGGGGGAGGGGGGGGGGGGGGGGGGGGGGGGGGGGGGGAGAGAGGGGGGGGGGGGGAGAGGGAGAGGGAGGGGAGGGGAGGGAGAGGGAGGGAGAGAGGGGGAGGGGGGGGGAGGGAGGGGGGGAGGGAGAGGGAGAGGGAGAGGAGAGAGAGAGGGAGGGAGAGGGAGAGGGGGAGGGGGAGAGGGGGAGGGAGGGGAGAGGGAGAGGGAGAGGGAGAGGGAGAGGGAGAGGGAGAGGGAGAGGGAGAGGGAGGGAGAGGAGAGGGAGAGGGGGAGAGGGGAGGGGAGGGAGAGGGAGGGAGAGGGGAGGGGGAGGGAGAGGGGGAGGGGGGGGGGGGAGGAGGGGGGGAGGAGAGGGGGGGAGAGGGGAGAGGGAGAGGGAGAGGGAGAGGGAGAGGGGAGAGGGGAGGGAGAGGGGGAGAGGGGGAGGGGGAGGGAGAGGAGGGGAGAGGGAGGGGAGAGGGAGAGGGAGAGGAGAGGGGGAGGAGGGGAGAGGAGAGGGGAGAGGGAGAGGAGAGGAGAGAGAGGGGAGAGGGAGGGGGAGAGGGGAGAGGGAGAGAGAAGGCACGTGGCTCCTGTCCTCTCTCGATTTATCCCATTAGCATCAACAGGCAATAAACGCAAACCTAATTTAGCAAACAAGGTTGTTTGAGTACTCTCATTAGTGAAGCCTTCACCAACTAACCTCAGAGAGGATCAATCTGACCAAGGCAGTGTGTGATGGGATGTCCTTGAATAAAAAACATCATTTGCCGACTTGTCACAGATGTTGATCCATCTTAGGCCGTGGTGGGAAAATGATATATAAATGCAATTTACTAATGTGAGGAGTCTTTGGAACCATATTAACACCTTCCCTGACCTCAGAATGTTTCGACACACTCTACAGCCATCCAAGTGCTTAAGTGGAACATACTGTACTAATGGGCACACAACAGCAAAAGAACATCAACTCATTTAGTTTTGTTTAGAGATACAGCAAACGAACAGGCCCTTCAGCCCACCGAGTCCGCACCGACCAGCGATCCCCGCACCTTGATGAATGAATGAATGTTTATTGACCAAGGATTCACATACAAGGAATTTGCCTTGGTGCTCCGCCCGCAAATGACAATATGGCATAGAGTGACAGTTAGGAATGACACATAAAACATTAAACATTAATAATAAAACATTATTGATTAAACATATGAATTAAATAAAATACCAGAGCAAAAGGAGGCTGCAAATACAGCGTTCCCCACACACTGACATTACCCTATACACTCTAGGGGCAATTTCAACAAAGCCAATTAGCCTACAACCCTGTATGTCTTTGGAGTGTCGGTAGAAACCGGAGCACCCGAAGGAAACCCACGCAGGTCACGGGGAGAACGTACAAACTCCATGCAGACAGCATCGTAGTCTGTTTAATGCTGATAAGTGTGAGGTGCTACATCTTGGCAGGACAAATCAAAACAGGACGTACATGGTAAATGGTAGCAAATTGAGGAATGCAGTTGAACAGAGGGATCTGGGAATAACTGTGCACAGTTCCCTGAAGGTGGAATCTCATGTAGATAGGGTGGTAAAGAAAGCTTTTGGTGTGCTGGCCTTTATAAATCAGAGCATTGAGTATAGAAGTTGGGATGTAATGTTAAAATTGTACAAGGCATTGGTGAGGCCAATTCTGGAGTATGGTGTACAATTTTGGTCGCCTAATTATAGGAAGGATGTCAACAAAATAGAGAGAGTACAGAGGAGATTCACTCGAATGTTGCCTGGGTTTCAACAACTAAGTTACAGAGAAAGGTTGAAAAAGTTAGGTCTTTATTCTTTGGAGCGCGGAAGGTTAAGGGGGGACTTGATAGAGGTCTTTAAAATGATGAGAGGGATAGACAGAGTTGACGTGGATAAGCTTTTCCCATTGAGAGTAGGGAAGATTCAAACAAGGGGACATGACTTGAGAATTAAGGGACAAAAGTTTAGGGGTAACATGAGGGGGATCTTCTTTACTCAGAGAGTGGTAGCTGTGTGGAATGAGCTTCCAGTGGAAGTGGTGGAGGCAGGTTCGATTTTATCATTTAAAAATAAATTGGATAGGTATATGGACGGGAAAGGAATGGAGGGTTATGGTCTGAGTGCAGGTAGATGGGACTAGGGGAGAGTAAGTGTTCGGCACGGACTAGAAGGGCCGAGATGGCCTGTTTCCGTGCTGTAATTGTTATATGGTTATATGGTTATATACATTTTTGGTTATTGAGTAGAGCTACTACTCGTGGATATAAGCTGTTTTTATGTCTGGCTGTGACAGCTTTGACACTACCCTACACACACTAGGGACAATTTACACTTTTTTTTAATACCAAGCCAATTAACCTACAAGCCTGTAGGAAGGAACTGCAAATGCTTGCTTAAACCAAAGATAGACACAAAATGCTGGAGTAACTCAGCGGGACAGGCAGCATCTCTGGAGAGAAGGAATGGGTGATGTTTCGGGTCGAGTCTGAAGAAGGGTCTTGACCCAAAACTTCACCCGTTCCTTCTCTCCAGCGATGCTGCCCGTCCCGCTGAGTTACTCCGACTTTTTGTGTCTAACCTGCAAGCCTGTACGCCTTTGGAGTGTGGGAGGAAACCGAAGATCTCGGAGAAAACCCACGCAGGTCACGGGGAGAACGTGCAAACTCCGTGTAAAATCCCAAGCACCCGCAGTCGGGATCGAACCGAGGGTCCGTGGCGCTGTGAGCACTGTAAGGCAGCAACTTCACCGCTGGGCCACCGTGGTGACCTGTTTGCAAATTAGAGGTAAAACAAAAGGGGTCAAATTGGAGGTAAATAGAGAGAAAGAGTGGGCTTGATGCAGTGTACACACTGTAAATGGCTCGATTGTAATCACGTATTGTCTTTCCGCTGACTGGATAGCACGCAACAAAAAGTTTTTCACTGTACCTCGGTACACGTGACAATAAACTAAACTGAAGTTGGGCCAAAGGGTATTTTTCCACTCTGTGTGACTCTACGACTTTCTGTGACTTCAACTGATTTCCTGGACTGTGGACTGGACTGGACTGGGAGTAACTCAGCGGGTCAGGCAGCATCTGTGGAGAACATGGATAGGTGACGTTTCACAGAGTGCTGGAGTAACTCAGCGGGTCAGGCAGCATCTGTGGAGAACATGGATAGGTGACGTTTCACAGAGTGCTGGAGTAACTCAGCAGGTCAGGCAGCATCTGTGGAGAACATGGATAGGTGACATTTCACAGAGTGCTGGAGTAACTCAGCGGGTCAGGCAGCATCTGTGGAGAACATGGATAGGTGACGTTTCACAGTGCTGGAGTAACTCACAGACTGCTGGAGTTACTCAGCAGGTCAGGCAGCATCTGTGGAGAACATGGATAGGTGACGTTTCTGAAGAAGGGCCCTGACCATGTTCTCCACAGACGCTGCCCGACCTGCTCCAGCTGAGTTACTCCCGCATTTTTCCTCTTTTTACTGTAAACCAGCACCTGCAGTTCCTTGCGCCCAAGGTTCCAGGCAGCCCATCCTTTGAACTGGGTCTCTGCAAAAGATGATTGACGTTGGGATTTTTCACTCCCAGTGGCACGGCGGTAGAGATGCTGCCTCCCAGCGCCAAAGACCCGAGTGCCCGGTTCAATCCTAACTACCGGTGCCGTCTGTGTGGAGTTTGCACGTTCTCCCCGTGACCCGCGTGGGTTTTCTCCGAGATCTTCGGTTTCCTCCCACACTCCAAAGACGTGCAGGTTTGTAGGTTAATTGGCTTGGTGTAAATGTAAATAGTCCCTAGTGTGTGCAGGATAGTGTTGGTGTGCGGGGATCGCTGGTCGGCACGGACTCGGTGGGCCGAAGGGCCTGTTTCCACGCTGTATCTCTAAACTAAACTAAATTGGCTGTCCTTTAATCCTTCCACCTTGCCTCGCCTCATTAAACTGTGACTGGTTAATAGATTTCGCCCACTCCACTCCCAGGGGCTTTGGAATGGACGGGACAGTGCGCTCGTAATTCCCTCCCCCAACGCCGTCTCCTGTTTACACGGCGCCACGGCAATAATCCACCCCACACTCGTAAAACCAGACATGAAGGTGCCGGTCGTAGTAAAACTTAAACACACATTGTACATTCAGGGATAAGGCACGGACATCGTGGACTCAACTGCCACAAGGGATTAAAGACTCTCGCAAGGAGAGGTGATAAGGTCATAAGTGATAGGAGCAGAATTAGGCCATTCGGCCCATCGAGTCCGCTCCGCCATTCAATCATGGCTGATCTGTCTCTCTCTCCCTCCCAAACCCCATTCTCCTGCCTTCTCCGTAATCCCTCACGCCCGTACTAATCAACAATCTATCTATCTATCTATCTATCTCTGCCTTAGACTTGACCTCCACAGCCTTCTGTGGCAAAGAAATCCACAGATTCAGCACTCTCTGACTAAAGTATTTCCTCTTCAACTTTCTTGAGGGATCAGGTTCGAAGGATGAGAGGAGGGGGGGGGAGGGGGGGGGGGCCTCGGTGAAACATGTACTTCAATGTACAGGTGTCAGGGGTTATAGGGAGAAGGCAGGAGAATGGGGTTGAGAGGGAAAGATAGATCAGCCATGATTGAAGGGCGGAGTAGACTTGATGGGCCAAATGGCCTAATTCTGCACCTATCACTTATCAAACTTGTCGAATAGTGAAAGGCCTGGATGGAGTGGATGTGGAGAGGATGTTTCCACTAGTGGGTGAGTCTAGGAACCAGAGGGCACAGCCTCAGAATAAAAGAACGTACTTTTAGAAAGGAGACGAGGAGGATGTTCTTTGGTCAGACAAGATCAAGATTCAAGATTCAATGTAATTGTCACATGTACTAATTAAGGGACAGTGGAATTTGAGTGACCATACAGCCATACTAAGTGAAAAGCAAAAAATACACACAACACATAAGATAAAATTAACATAAACTTCCACCACAGTGGAATCAACATTCTTCCTCACTGTGATGGAAGGCAATAAATTTCAGTCATCTTCCTCCTTTGTTCACTCGTGGTCGGGGCCTTTGAACGGGGCCATTGCCGCTGTTCAAGCCCTCTCGTTGGGATGATGGGACAAGACAGGCTGCTGGCGAGGCGGCTATTGCGGGCGCCACCCGGAGGTGTAGTTAGATTTTGCTCTTCGGGGCTAACGGAATCAAGGGATACGGGGAGAAGGCAGGAACGGGGTACAGGTTTTGGATGATCAGCCATGATCACAGTGAATGGCGGTACTGGTTCGAAGGGCCGAATGGCCTACTCTGGCACCTATTGTCTATTAACTATTGTATATCGAAAGTATCCAGAGAACCGGCCTCCACCGCCCTCTGAGGCAGAGAATTCCACAGACTCACAACTCTCTGTGTGAAAAAGTGTTTCCTCGTCTCCGTTCGAAATGGCTTACCCTTGATTCTTCAACTGTGTGGCCCCTGGTTCTGGACTCCCCCAACATCGGGAACATGTTTCCTGCCTCCAGCGTGTCCAAACCCTTATGGCCTACTACTGCATCTATTTTCTATGTTTGTTAAGAGCGGCCCCACCAAGGTCTGGGACATAACATGGTGTGGATAGGGGCGGGGGTTTGCTTCTGCGGTTCAATCGCTAGTAGTTTTGATTTGTAAACTGTTAATTAAAGTGAAATTTATATGTAGCGGGGATGTGTCAGGTTTAGTACAAGGGTTATTGCTGCTCCCTGTCTCACAGCCTTTGCAAATTAATCCGAGCTCAGAAATTGAAGTTGATTCCTCATCCTGACGGGGGAGGTGAGAGGCTGAGATAATTTATACCCAGTCACTCCCCAAACAGGGTTCAATTAACACCGACTCTCAACAGATTGGATTAATCTGAGGAAAGACATTCTTGCCGTAGAGGGAGTACAGAGAAGGTTCACCAGACTGATTCCTGGGATGTCAGGACTTTCAGATGAAGAAAGACTGGATAGACCCGGCTTGTACTCGCTAGAATTTAGAAGATTGAGGGGGGATCTTATTGAAACTTACAGAATTCTTAAGGGGTTGGACAGGCTAGATGCAGGAAGATTGTTCCCGATGTTGGGGAAGTCCACAACAAGGGGTCACAGTTTAAGGATAAGGGGGAAGTCTTTTAGGACCGAGATGAGAAAAATACATTTTTCACACAGAGAGTGGTGAATCTGTGGAATTCTCTGCCACAGAAGGTAGTCGAGGCCAGTTCATTGGCTATATTTAAGAGGGAGTTAGATGTGGCCCTTGTGGCTAAAGGGATCAGAGGGTACGGAGAGAGGGCAGGTACAGGAAACTGAGTTGGATGATCAGCCATGATCATATTGAATGGCCGAATGGCCTACTCCTGCACCTATTTTCTATGTTTCTATGTTTCTAATCTGGAGATGCCTGCCCTGGCAGCGCCCAACTTCAATGTTATGCCTGCCGACCCCAGAAAGACATGGTCTCACAATATCCCCTTGTGTAACTGGAATGGGGGAATGGTCCAGAGACGACATCTCAATGAAGTAATGCACTCTTTGGACTATAGAGATACAGCGCGGAGACAGGCCCTTCAGCCCACCGAGTCCTACGCTGACCAGCAATCACCCAGCGAAGGATGAGAGGGGATCTCATTGAAACATACAAGACACTGCACCTATTGTCTATTGTCACCCCATACACTAGCACTATCCTAGACACACTAGGGACAACTTACGAACCCTCACATGTTTGGAGTGTGAGAGGAAACCGGAGCACCCGGAGTCAGGATCGAACCCAGGTCTCTGGTACTGCAAGGCAGCAACTATGCTGCTGTGCCACCGTATAAAATTATAAAAGGACTAGACAAGCTAGATGCAGGAAAAATGTTCCCAATGTTGGGCAAGTCTAGAACCAGGGGCCACAGTCTTAGAATAAAGGGGAGGTCATTTAAGACTGAGGTGAGAAAAAACTTTTTCACCCAGAGAGTTGTGAATTTATGGAATTCCCTGCCACAGAGGGCAGTGGAGGCCAAGTCACTGGATGGATTTAAGAGAGAGTTAGATAGAGCTCAAGGGGCTAGTGGAGTCAAGGGATATGGGGAGAAGGCAGGCACGGGTTATTGATAGGGGACGATCAGCCATGATCACAATGAATGGCGGTGCTGGCTCAAAGGGCCGAATGGCCTCCTCCTGCACCTATTTTCTATGTTTCTAGACTCGGCTTGTACTCGCTAGAATTTAGGAGATTGAGGGGGGATCTTATAGAAAGTTACAAAATTCTTAAGGGGTTGGACAGGCTAGATGCAGGAAGATTGTTCCCGATTTTGGGGAAGTCCAGAACAAGGGGTCGCAGCTT
The DNA here is from genome assembly GCF_028641065.1 of Leucoraja erinaceus. Lineage (NCBI taxonomy): Eukaryota > Metazoa > Chordata > Chondrichthyes > Rajiformes > Rajidae > Leucoraja > Leucoraja erinaceus. Next base: position 77,526,640 of record NC_073383.1, on the reverse strand, counting down.
AAGGATAAGGGGGAAATCTTTTAGGACCAAGATGAGAAAAACATTTTTCACACAGAGAGTGGTGAATCTCTGGAACTCTCTGCCACAGAAGGTAGTTGAGGCCAGTTCATTGGCTATAGTTAAGAGGGAGTTAGATGTGGCCCTTGTGGCTAAAGGGATCAGGGGGTATGGAGAGAAGGCAGGTATGGGATACTGAGTTGGATGATCAGCCAAGATCATATTGAATGGCGGTGCAGGCTCGAAGGGCCGAATGGCCTACTCCTGCACCTATTGTCTATGTTTCTATGGATGTGGATGTTCAAGTTCAAGTTCAAGTTCACGAGAGTTTATTGTTATGTGTCCCAGATAGGACAATGAAATGTATATATATATATGTACACACATGAATGAGCATATAAAATGCAAAATAACCATAAATAGTGCAAATAAGCATAAGCATTGACTCTGACATCAGGAGGAGAATGGGGAGTGCAGGGGAGAGATAAGACTTTGGCTTCCATCACGGAGGAGATTCGCTGTGATGGATGTTTGTGTAAATTGTGTTAATTGTGTGTCTTGGTTCTTCTACTTGTTTGCATGACTGCAGAAACCAAATTTCGTTTGAGCCTCAATGAGGTACAACTACATTTTAACATGAAACATGCATTTTATGATACATACAATGATACAATTTATTTGTTGTCATTTGAACCTCGATGATTTAACACGTTTCATGTTAAAATGCATTTTGTGTGTTTTGTTGCTATTGATTGGTATGACTGTACGGCAAATCAAATTCCTCCTATGTTGCAAAACATACTTGGCTAATAAAGTATGATTCTGATTCTAAGTCCTATAACAGGGAATAACAGACCAAAACCAATTTTTTAAATTAATTCTATCAGAGCACTTTCAAACGGTCTGAGTCGGGCCTGCAATTACTGAAGTGTTTATGGGACACCTGGTGGCTGTTTTATCCGTCTGTTCCAGTGACATGCGATGAGGGAACGCACTCTCCTTAATTAGGATGGATTCATCAGTAACCCGGACTGGAGGCTGTCACCACAGTGCCCCTAGTGAGTTCATGCAGCCAGGGACTGGACTAAATTGGCACATTTTCAAAGGGTCGGCTACTTGGGTGTAGCACGGTGGCGCAGCGGTAGAGTTGCTGCCACACAGCGCCAGAGACCCCGGGCTCGATCCTAAACCTCTCCAGGTGCTCGGTAGAGGCAGCATACTGACCGGTTGCATCGTGGCCTGGTTCGGCAACTTGAGCGTCCAGGAGCGGAAAAGACTGCAGAAGGTTGTGACCACAGCCCAGTCCATCACCGGCTCTGACCTCCCCACCGTCGAAGGGATCTATCGCAGTCGCTGCCTCAAAAAGGCGGCCAACATCATCAAACAGCGTGGAAAAATGCTCTTTGGTACAGTGAAAAGCTTTTGTTGCATGCTATCTAGTCAGCGGAAAGACAATACATAGAAACATAGAAACATAGAAAATAGGTGCAGGATTAGGCCATTCGGAACTTCGAGCCTGCACCGCCATTCAATATGATCATGGTTGATCATCCAACTCAGTATCCCATACCTGCCTTCTCTCCATACCCCCTGATCCCTTTAGCCACAAGGGACACATCTAACTCCCTCTTAAATATAGCTAATGTACTGGCCTCAACTACCTTCTGTGGCAGAGAATTCCAGAGATTCACCACTCTCTGTGTGAAAAATGTTTTCCTCATCTCGGTCCTAAAAGATTTCCCCCTTTTATCCTTAAACTGTGACCCCTTGTTCTGGACTTCCCCAACATCGGGAACAATCTTCCTGCATCTAGCCTGTCCAACCCCTTAAGAATTGTGTAAGTTTCTATAAGATCCCCCCTCAATCTTCGAAATTCTAGCGAGTACAAGCCGAGTCTATCCAGTCTGTCTTCCTTTGAAAGTCCTGACATCCCAGGAATCAGTCTGGTGAACCTTCTCTGTGCTCCCTTTTACATGATTACAATCGAGCCATTTACAGTGTGTAGACTGCATCAAGCCCACTCTTTCTCTCTATTTACCTCCAATTTGACCCCTTTTGTTTTCTGGAAACAGAGCAGCACGGTGGCGCAGCGGTGAAGTTGCTGCCTTACAGTGCTCACAGCGCCACGGACCCTCGGTTCGATCCTGACTACGGGTGCCTGCCTGTACGGAGTTTGTTCGTTCTCCCCGTGACCTGCGTGGGTTTTCTCCGAGATCTTCGGTTTCCTCCCACACTCTCTCCATGCTCTCTCCCGTGCACATGTAGAAGTTAGAGAGAATCCTCCTTGACATACCGACTCTCCGTAATCTTCTCAGGAAGTAGAGGCGCTGATGTGCTTTCTTTGTAATTGCATCAGTGTGCTGGGGGTAAAAAAAATCATTGTTTGTACTCCAGTTCTCTTTAAATAAATGCCTCTTGCCTTACAGTGCCAAGATGCACAGATTTACAAAGGTTGGGTGAGCCAGAAGAAGGGTCCCGACACGAAGCGTAGTCTGTCCATTCCCTCCACAGATGCTGCCCGACCCACTGAGTTCCTCCAGCACTTTGCATCAAAGATCTTTGCTTTGCATTCTCTGATTCCAAATCAGACCTCTTGCTCCATCTGGTGGCCGATCTCTGCAGAGCAATTGAAACAAGGTCGAAACAAGGAACTGCTGATGCTGGCATGTAAAAGAAGGGACAAGGTGCTGGAGTTACACAGTGGGTCGGGCAACACGACTGGAGAATATGGATAGGTTGGGACCCTCCTTCAGATTGATTGCAGAGGGTGGGGGTTGAAAAAGCTGAATGTGAGGAGGCGCAGGGCACAGAAACATAGAAACATAGAAATTAGGTGCAGGAGTAGGCCATTCGGCCCTTCGAGCCTGCACCGCCATTTAATATGATCATGGCTGATCATCCAACTCAGTATCCCGTACCTGCCTTCTCTCCATACCCCCTGATCCCCTTAGCCACAAGGGCCACATCTCTCTTAAATATAGCCAATGAACTGGCCTCAACTACCCTCTGTGGCAGAGAGTTCCAGAGATTCACCACTCTCTGTGTGAAAAAAGTTCTCCTCATCTCGGTTTTAAAGGATTCCCCCTTATCCTTAAGCTGTGACCCCTTGTCCTGGACTTCCCCAACATCGGGAACAATCTTCCTGCATCTAGCCTGTCCAACCCCTTAAGAATTTTGTAAGTTTCTATAAGATCCCCTCTCAATCTCCTAAATTCTAGAGAGTATAAACCAAGTCTATCCAGTCTTTCTTCATAAGACAGTCCTGACATCCCAGGAATCAGTCTGGTGAACCTTCTCTGCACCTCCTCTATGGCAATAATGTCCTTCCTCAGATTTGGAGACCAAAACTGTACGCAATACTCCAGGTGTGGTCTCACCAAGACCCTGTACAACTGCAGTAGAACCTCCCTGCTCCTATACTCAAATCCTCTTGCTATGAAAGCCAACATACCATTCGCTTTCTTTACTGCCTGCTGCACCTGCATGCCTACCTTCAATGACTGGTGTACCATGACACCCAGGTCTCGCTGCATCTCCCCCTTTCCCAATCGGCCACCATTTAGATAATAGTCTGCTTTCCCGTTTTTGCCACCAAAATGGATAACCTCACATTTATCCACATTATACTGCATCTGCCAAACATTTGCCCACTTTGCGTGTCATCCTTGCGCAGGGGCCATGCTAATCTTCTCTGTATCGTTCCAATTTTAGTATATGTGATGCCGAAGCGAAGTCGGGACCCAAGAGGGTGTCCTGACCTGAAACGTCACCCACCCTTTTTCTCCAGGGAAACATAGAATCATAGAATCATAGAAACATAGAAAATAGGTGCAGGAGGAGGCCATTCGGCCCTTCGAGTCAGCACCGCCATTCATTGTGATAATGGCTGATCTTCCCCGATCAATACAATACAATACAATACAATATACCATACCATTTATTTGTCATTTGAATCTCACATGAGGTTCAAATGAAATTTGGTTTCTGCAGCCATACAAGAAAAGAACCAAAACACACAACCAACACAATTCACACAAACATCCATCACAGTGAATCTCCTCCTCACTGTGATGGAAGGCAAAGTCTTGTCTCTCCCCTGCTCTCCCTTCTTCTCCCGATGTCAAAGTCAAAGCCCTCGGCGGGCGCTAGCAAGTCCGTGGCCATTTAAAGTCGCGCCGGGCGATGTAAGGCCCTGCTCCGGGTCACTCTCAACCCCGCAATTCGGGCGGGAGAAGTCGCCGCTGCCGGCGCCCCGCAAAGCGGCCTCCCACCGGGGACCCGCGAGCTCCCGGTGTGTCACCATCCACCGGAGTCGGGTCGCAGCCGCGTGCCACCGCAGCTCTCCACGCTCCGAACTCCTCACGCTCCAAAGCTGGCCAGCTCCACGATGGTAGGTCCGCAGCTCCGCCGGCTCCGTGACTTGAGCTCCCAGGTCGTTCCGGTTGGAGGCCGCTCCACGGTGCTAGGCCCCAATGACAACGGAGACCCGACAGGGAAAAGGTCGGGTCCCCGTGCAGGGAAGAGATTTAAAAGTTTCCCCACCCACCCCCCACCCCCCACACATACACATTTAAAAACCCACTACAAACTATACCCTCAACGGGACAAAAAAAAAAATGACTGCAGAGGCCGCTGCAACGTCGATGGCGCTGCCCACCATCAATAACCCGTACCTGCCTTCTCCCCATATCCCTTGATTCTACCAGCCCCTAGAGCTCTATCTATCTCTCTCTTAAATCCATCCAGTGATTTGGCCTCCACTGCCCTCTGTGGCAGGGAATTTCATAAATTCACAACTCTCTGGGTGAAAACGTTTTTTTCTCACCTCAGTCTTAAATGACCTCCCCTTTATTTTAAGACTGTGGCCCCTGGTTCTGGACTCGCTCAACATTGGGAACATTTTACCTGCATCCAGCTTGCTATGATTTTATATGTTTCTATAAGATCCCCCTCATCCTTTTAAACTCCAATGAATACAAGCCTAATCTTTTCATCATATGACAGTCCCGCCATCCCAGGGATCAATCTCGTGAACCTACGCTGCACTGCCTCAATCACAAGGATGTCCTTCCTCAAATTAGGAGACCAAAACTGCACACAATACTCCAGATGTGGTCTCACCAGAGCCCTATACAACTGCAGAAGAACCTCTTTACTCCTATACTGAAATCATCTTGTTCTGAAGGCCAACATTCCATTAGCTTTCTTCACTGCCTGCTGTACCTGTAAGCCAACTTTCAGTGACCGGTGTACTAGGACGCCCAGGTCTCGCTGCACCTCCCCCTTACCTAACCTAACCCCATTGAGATATGGGTCTAAGCTGCCTGATCTACTGAGAGTGGATGATCAGCGATGATCATATTGAATGGCGGTGCTGGCTCGAAGGCCCGATGGCCTACTCCTGCACCTATTGTCTATTGTCTGTTGAGTTACTCCAGCACTTTGTGTCTATCTTTGGTACGAACCAGCATCTGGTGTTCCTTTCCACACAGATAATACATTGATACTGGTGGGGGGGGGGGGGGGGGGGGGGGGGGGGGGGGGGGGGGGGGGGGAGGATGGAGACGTGACTATCCTCAGAGTCTCGTCCTCACCCCCCTCTTCGCAGCCTACCACCTGGATTTGAGCGGCCTTTCCTGCCGGGGACCAGGGACCGGACCAGAGCTTCAACAGCGGCGGCACAGCGCTGGATTCACCGCGGAGCAGGCGATGCTGTACCTGGATCTCCTGAGCGTTGTGCTGCTGCTCCAACATCGCAGAGCTGCGGTTCGGGAGAGCTTCCAGCACGGTCGGCGCTGATCAACATCGCGGCGTCCTGGGGCCCTTTGCCAAGGGCCGCCAGCGCTGCATCTCCACCCAGCGCGGCCTGTGGACTTTGGGAGCCGCGGACTCCGGTAGGAGGTGGCCGATTCGGATGTCCAAGCCGTTGAGGACGTTCTCCAGTCCCGATGTCGGACTTCCATCACCATGGTGAGCGGGCCTGAACATCGGGCCGTCCGGAGCGGCGACAGTGGGGGGTTCGGGAGCCCCCCCCTGACCACGGGAGGACAACAGAGGAGGACGATTGAATTTTGGAGCCTTCCCTCACAGTGGGAAACTTTGATCCCGCTGTGTGGGGATGTCTGTGTTAAAGACTATCGTGTTCTGTGCTCTTTATTATTTGTATGGTGACCACACATTTCACTGTACCAATTGGGACATGTGACAAATAAGTGTATCTTGTGACCTTGTGAGAAGTTGGGAGGTCATGTTGCAGTTGTATAAGACGTTGGTGTGACTGCATTCAGATTATTGTGTTCACTTCTGGGCACCACTGTAGGAAAGATGTTGTCAAGCTGGAAAGGGTACAGAGAAGATAGACACAAACTGCTGGAGTAACTCAGCGGGACAGGCAACATCTCAGGAGAGAAGGAATGGGTGACGTTTCGGGTCGAGACCCTTCTTCAGCTGCAAAAACTGCTATATTTAAGAGGGAGTTAGATGTGGCCCTTGTGGCTAAGGGGATCAGGGGGTATGGAGAGAAGGCAGGTACGGGATACTGAGTTGGATGATCAGCCATGATCGTATTGAAGTGCGGTGCAGGCTCGAAGGGCCAAATGGCCTACTCCTGCACCTAATTTCTATGTTTCTATGTTTCAGACTATCAGGTCGAGACCACAAGGGTACAGAGAAGATTTAGAGGATGTTGCCAAGACAAGTGGTCTGACCCTCTTGAACCACCAGGGGGCGCCACACGATGGCAGCCTCACCAACAGTCTGTCTTTTCTTTTGTTATTTTTAGTGTGTTTTATGTGGGGGATTGGGGGGGAAGGTCGGGGAAAACTTTTTCCCAAACTCTTACCTTGCCGGAGATGCGGTTGTTTTCCGGATCGTATCTCCAGTCGCTCTGCGGCCTAACATCATGGAGCCGGCGGTCTTGCTCGAGACTGGCTTTGAGCCCCACCGCGGACATACCATCAGAGCTTGCGATCCTTTGGGATCGACGCTCCAACCCCGCGGCCTGCGGATTTCACCATCGAGGAACTCGCAGTCTCGGGTAGAGACCGATGTCGGGAATCTCCAAACGTCGCAGAAGGTTCGGCCAGCCCCGATCCAGGGTTCGATCGCCCAGCGCGGGGGAGCTGAGATTCCCCCCCCACCCCGATGCAGGAACTTGATCGCCCCCATCGCCGAGGGCCCAAACGCAGCCGGCTACGGGAGACAAGATCGCCCCGTTAACGGAAGGCTCGAGGCCCCCGGCCGGGGGAGAACAAAGAAGGGAAGAGATTGAACTTTTTCTTTCGCCTTCCATCACAGTGAGGAATATGGAGGAGTCACTGTGGTGGATGTTTATGTTAAAAATGTATTTTGTGTGTTTTGTAGCTTTTTATTGGTATGACTGTACGGCAAATCAAATTCCTTGTATGTTGCAAAACATACTTGGCTAATAAAGTAGTATAATGATTATGATTATAAGCTAAAGGGAGAATTTGAGAAGGATGGGACTCTTATTCCCTGTAGCTTAGGAGAGTGAGGGCTGATCTTATAGGGGTGTATAAAATAATGAGAATAGATCAGGTAGATGCACTGTCACCTACCCAAAGTAGGTGAATGAAGGATCAAAGGACATAGGTTTAAGATGAATGGGAAAAAATTTAATGGGAATCTGAGGGGTAACTCTTTCCACATAAAGGGAGGTTGGTGTATGGAACAAGCTGCCAGAGGAGGCAGTTGAGGAATGGACTATCCCAACGTTTAAGATGCAGTTAGACAGGTACAAGGATAGTACAGGTTTAGAGGGATATGGACCAAATACAGCAGGGCTCTCGCTTAACTTTTTTTCCCGGTTGCCAGCCGGGCATCCTAGGCAGCTTTTTAGGTTGCCAAATGACAGTTTAGGTGGTCATTTATGACAGCGTGCGATAATGTGCTCGGACGAAGTGCCAGCGGATGAGGGGAGCGGATCCTAACCGGAGCTTTTTAGGAGTTCTACTAGGCCAAAGTGTCACCACGCTAATTGGCGAATGACACTTAGCAGTATTTTTTTTTTTTAGGTGGTCCAACAGGATGACATATGACAGCTCTGTGAAGAAGTTGCAGGAGATTTAGAAGCTAAGCGGGAGGCAGCTAGTTTTTATGAGGACGAAGTGCTCGGACGAAGTGCCAGCGGATGAGGAGAGAGCGGAGAACCGAGACATGGACAGCTGGCGGAGATGGAGTTCTACTAGGCCAACAATAGTGTCACGCTAATTGCATTTAGGAATGTCTTCCAGATATTTAGAGTACTTAGCAGTATTTTTTTTTATTTAGAAGTTTTCTCGCAAGTGGGAGAGCCACACAGGATGACATAGTTACAAGATAAGGGGCCAGTTGTTTAAAATTAACTTCCATAGAAATTTCCTCTGTGAATCTCTGGAACTTTGTCATAGATTATTAGATGTACTCAAGCAAAGAGAGAGGGAGGTCTAACGGGTCAAGGAATTGTATAGGTCACAAGAGAAAATGTTGAGTAACTCAGCGGGTCAGGCAGCATCTGTGGAGGGAATGGGTATGTGATGTTTTGGGATGGGACCTTCCTTCCATCGAGGGGATTTATCGCAGTCGCTGCCTCAAAAAGGCTGGCAGCATCATCAAGGACCCACACCATCCTGGCCACACACTCATCTCCCTGCTACCTTCAGGTAGAAGGTACAGGAGCCTGAAGACTGGAACAACCAGGTTCAGGAATAGCTACTTCCCCACAGCCATCAGGATATTAAGTGTTCAAGAAGGAACTGCAGATGCTGGAAGATCGAAGGTAGACAAAATTGCTGGAGAAACTCAGCGGGTGCAGCAGCATCTATGGAGCGAAGGAAATAGGCGACGTTTCGGGCCGAAACCCTTCTTCAGGATATTAAACCTGGCTCGGACAAAACTCTGATTATTAATAACCCATTTTCTGTTATTTGCACTTTATCAGTTTATTTATTCATGTGTGTGTATATGTATATGATGGTATATGGACACACTGATCTGTTTTGTAGTAAATGCCTACTATGTTCCGTGTGCTGAAGCAAAGCAAGAATTCCATTGTCCTATCAGGGACACATGACAATAAACTCACTTGACTTGACTTGACTTGGAATTAGAAGTTTATGTGGAACTGGCACAGAGTTGCGGCCAGCATGGTTCAGTCACGATCATATTAAATACTGGAGTAGACTATTCCTGTTCTTGAATCCTGCTCACAACATGCTTCAAGATTTACATATTTGACACCAAATGTCTGCATCCATCCAAGACGTTTCTTAATCTCATCCGAAGCTGGCAGGAAATGTGCAAAAAAAAAAAAAAAAAAAGAAAATGCACATAACAAATTGGTTTTATTTTAAATAAAAATTAATTCCTTTATTATTTGAAAGAACTGGAAGGCAACTGAAGCCTAGTAAATGTCAGTACAAGCCAACAGTGCATCATTCTCGCTGACATCTTGCATCTATGATATTACAGCACTCACTGAAGGAATAAAATTAAAACTAAGGTTCTCGTACAGACGGGGAAAAAAAAAAGTAATCCCACACTCCCAAACACAATAAATCGAGCTTCACGCACACACATCCACACACACACGCACGAGCAACTGTCCAGAGTGGGGAAAAAAACAGCCAAAAATCAGATTCTTTTCTTTATGGAGGAAGAACAAAGTAAAATACAACTATAAACAAATCTTCAACGTACATTATAATATTAATTGGGGATGGGGAAAGAATGCTTGGTTTCCATCTTATTGTGCTGGTTTTGAGTAATTTCTTAATATAAATTAGCAGACTTAATAGGCAGGGGAAGTAAGTTTGCTAAAGTAACCGCAAGCCCATTTTTAAATTTTGCACCAATCCTTAGATTGTGATACTTGCCTAAACTCTACAGGAGACGGAATTTAAGAATACTTTGAAAGGTCCAGTATTGGGAGACACCAAGATTGAGGCTATAAATATATGAGCACTTATGAATGCAAATAAGCAGAATATACAACTTGTTATTACTAGTCGAGGTTAAACAGCACAGGTGGATTTAAGGGAAATTCAAATAGGTACATGTGCGGTGGTGGGGATGGGGGGGGGGGGGGGGGGGGGGGGGGGGTGCCCATTATTAATAAATAAATATTTCAAAAATGTTACGGGCGGAAGGCAACGGAAGGAAGAGAGACGCCACTTGAGGTCACCTAATGGAAGTTGGTGCATCTTGATTGACCATTCAAGCACTCAAGGATCTCCAGGAGAACAAGAGCAATCCTTGCCTGGTCAGTGCACCACGTAAAGGAATATTCGAAGACCGTCTCTGGTGGTGGCAGCAGAACTTAGCAGCAGCTTCCGACACCCTCAAAGAATAGCAAGTGCAATTCTGGAAAGCATTTACGGGTTATTCATTTTCTTTTAAGGGGACAAATTCTACAAGGCGATAGAATACAACAGTTCTCCAGAACATTGGTGTGTGCCTGTTGTCTTTGAAGCAATTTCCTCGACATTTTGGACATTTGCCACAGACTCAAGCTAAACAGTAAAAATATCAGTTTCTAAGGTCTAGACACATAGATTCGAGAAATAAATGGAAAATGTAAGGTGCAAAGGAACTATTTAATATTCTACAGACAGCCTGCCAGCCAAGGCTCATGGTGGAAGAGGGTTCCAACCAGAAACATCACCCATCCTTGTTCTCCAGAGAAGCTGGCTGATCTGCTGAATAACTCCAGCACTTAGTGTCTATCTACGGTTCACACAATGTTTGATCTTGGGTCTGCACTTCAATCCTCACTGAAATCCAGTACCTGCAAATGAGACTCTTGAGCACCATTCAAGGCTCCAAAAACACTTGACAGATTCCTAATGACACAGCCCGTTCCTCTTAACTCAGACATTATATTGGTCCGGCACGTTGTGCTTCAAGATAGCTTTTCACCATCTTGCACCGATTGTGTACTCACCACTATAACTATCACAATTAACCTAGATATTAAATATAATGACCCAAGCCATTCTCTGCAAGAACACCAGATTGCATTTCCCAGTCCCAATAGTAATTGTGTGACAATCATTAACTTTGGTAGGTGGGGGGGGGGGGGGGGGGGGGGGGAAGAAAAGTGTACTAAAGCTGGCTTAATAGATGCCAGTTGTCCCAATTTCAGTGTAGAGGCTGCAAATAGATCCTCGAGTATTTGACTTTCCCTGTTGGGGCTGTCTAAAAGCCAACATTATAGTTTCCCTTTCTACACAGAGCCTCCACAGAGCCTCCTGGAAAGCTAACCCTCGGCTGTAGGTTTGCAGTTTGAACCTCCGCGTGCCTTGCCGAGCAATAAGATTAAATGGAGAAGGGATGATCCCAATATTGACCGTGAACTGTGGTGAAAGGACCATTTTGGCGTGGATGTGAGCAGTTACAACTGTGTGGAGCTGTGCTTTTCTAATTGTTCAAAGCATTCAGGGGAACAGGGATAGGGTGTGCTGTGTTTTGGTGGTGGGTGGGGGGGGAAACGACACTATTTTTGTCCAGTAAACTGCAGATCATTCATTATGATTGCCGATGAACACTCATGCCCCTGTCCCACTTAGGAAACCTGAACGGAAACCTCGGGAGACTTTGCCCCCCACCCAAGGTTTCCGTGCAGTTCCCGGAGGTTGCAGGTGGTTGCAGGTAGTGGAAGCAGGTAGGGAGACCGACAAAAACCTCCGGGAACCGTACGGAAACCTTGGGTGGGGCGCAAAGTCTCCAGAGGTTCCCGTTCATGTTTCCTAAGTGGGACAGGGGCATAAAGAAAGAAGCAAGCATCTTACTACAAAACAAGGACACCAAAGATGATATGGCCACTTGGATGCAGAAGGAGCCCAACTAAATTGATAACATGAGCGTGAAAAGGGGTTTCCGAACCGAGCCTCTGGTTAAGATGGAGAGGAAATTTCTCAGACACAGTGAATATATCTAGCGAAGGACGAGCATTATTGCTCATTTTGAAAGCAAATCTAATTAGTTCGATACTCTGGGTGTCACAGGGATGGGATCATGACACACACACACACACACACAACGATCTAGAATCTGGTGAAGAAAAACTTCCAGTTGATCAAAGGCAGCGTTGATGAGAACCCACAATATAATGCGGTGTGAATTCAGACCAGAGTCCCTTCACTGCGGCGTTAATCTGGATTACAAATTAGTCACAGAATCACAAACTTTTGTTCAAAACACCATCTTAATTATTTATCTCTCAATTCTTCACCCATTTTCAATGAAGTGATTCATGTTGATACTTGGGGCGTTTTTTTTTTTTAAGTTTGCTTTTGAGTAATTCAGGGTTCCACCTTCACTATCGATGTTATGGTGTCTGCTGTCTCTTCCCCCAATCTCGTTCAGGTAAAGAATGCATAATGCAAGTTTTGTTTATGGAGATACAGCTCAGCAGGCCGGCCCTTCGGCCCACTGATCCCTGCACACTAACACTATCACACACACACACACTCAAGCCAATTAAGCTACAACTCTGCACGTCTTTGGAGTGCGGGAGGAAACCGGAGATCCCAGAGAAAAGCCACGCAGGTCACGGGGAGAACGTACAGACAGCACCTGTAGTCCGGATCAAACCCGGGTCCCTGGCTCTGAAAGGCAACAGCTCTACCACTGCGCCCTAACATTGTACACAAGAGTAGAATTCCAGAACCTACTCCCCCGAGTCAAGATTGAGAACGGGTGGGAAAGATCGTGCACAAACCCCATGGTCTCCCACAGTCTGGAATGGAATTGGTCATTGGGAGTCAACACGGTGCAGACCGCAGGTCCCGACACACCCAGACACAAAGACATTCATTAGTTGGTGTTCACTTTAAAACAAATCCATGTTTCTAACTCTGGCACAGTGTGTTCTCCTGACTCCATCTCTTTCCTTATGCCCCTGTCCCACTTAGGAAACCTGAACGGGAACTTCTGGAGACATTGTGCCCCACCCAAGGTTTCCGTGCAGTTCCCGGAGGTTTTTGTCAGTCTTCCTACCTGCAACCTCCCGGAACCGCACGGAAACCTTGGGTGGGGCGCAAAGTCTCCAGAGGTTTCCTTTCAGGTTTCCTAAGTGGGACAGGGGCATAACAATGCGATGCCGCTTCTAGTTTCGAACATCGCAGCCGATATTGACCGATCTCAGCTTCATTCCGCAATCCCTTTCTGCTGCTGCCCAAACCTAGCGGGATTTGTACCCGTCACCGTCTGCATCTGGTTCAGAGAACGTGCGAGAGCTAAGCCCGGGGAACTTGTGACAGTCTCATCTTGTAGGCACAATACTACCACAGGTTGGGAAGGGGGGGGGGGTGCCCAATTTAGTGGGCTGGTACTCTTGGTCCCACAGCGTCCCGCGAGGGATATCCGCTGGAACAGGCGTGTCCCGGGCAATGGTCACGTGAAAATGAAGTTGCTCTTAGAGACGAGGAACTGCAGATACTGGTTTACATTTTTTTTTAAAAGACACAAAATGCCGGAGTAACTCAGCTGGTCAGGCAGCATCTCGTGGAGAGACAGGAGAACATGGATAGATGCTGTTTCGGATCGGGACATCGGAGATGTTCCAGCGTTGAGTTACTCCAGCACTTTGCGTCTCTTTTTGACATTAATGTTTCACGTGGGGGGGGGGGAGGAAGGGGGGGGGGGGGGGGGGGGGGGGGGGGGGAGGGGGGGGGGGGGGGGGAGGGGGGGGGGAAGGGGGGGGGGGGGGGGGGTGGGAGGGGGGGTGGGGGGGGGGGGGAGGGGGGGGGAAGGGGGGGGGGGGGGGGGAGGGGGGGGGGGGGGGGGGGGAACCGGTCCACATTTAAAGAGGAAGGGGTGGTGGGGGAAATCTCGTGCAGAGTTAACACATTAGCGCAGTATTTCTACCCCACCTCGCTAACCCTCACCAGGGCAGTACTCAGCACAATAACACGGAAACCAGTCCACCAGCCTGGGGGTGGGGGGGGGTGCAAGCTTCAAAGCAACGGCTGTTGAAAATAGTTAGAGTGTTGCTGTGGGAGAGGCTGGGCTTGAGTGGCCATGGGATAGCCTGCAGCCATGGATGCACTGACGCTAGTGTTCTGATAGGCAGCAGACATGTCGGCGCTCAGTCCTACTTGGCCCGTGTAGGGAGTGGCAGGTCCAGCTGTCACCTGGTGGTTTGCTGCTTGACTCATGTACGTCGGTGGTGCTCCAGCGCTGTAAAGTCAAGTTAGTGTTAACATTAGGAAGGAACTGCAGATGCTGGCTTACACCAAAGGTGGACACAAAATGATGGAGTAACTCAGCGGGGCGGACAGCATCTCTGGAAAGAAGGAACGGGCAACGTTTCGGGTCGAGACCCCCCCCCTTCAGGTTGCGAGTCTGGAGAGATCTCTTATTTTCACACCTTAACCTTCCATATCTCTGTGTCCCTCCCTCCCCTGACTTTCAGCCTGAAGAAGGGTCTCGACCCGAAACGTCTCCCATTCTTTCTCTCCAAGGACGCTGCCTGTCCCGCTGAGTTACTCCAGAATTCTGGGTCCATCTGCAGAGAAACACATTATCATTATCATCCTTTATTGTCATCTTGCAAAGCAACAGTTGTACAGTGCAAAATGAGAAGGCGTTTCCCGGGGAATACCGGAGCATCGCACGTAAAAACTTAAACATTTCACACATAAAATAAAAAAGATTAAAAAAAAAAAAAAAAAGAACAATCCAGTCCCTGATAAAACAGTACGAATTGTTTAAAAAAGTGCAGGTAAAAATAGTACTCAGCGGGTGCGGCAGCATCTATGGAGCGAAGGAACTAGGCAACGTTTCGGGCCGAAACTCTTCTTCAGATTGGACACGTCTGTTCCCGTCACCCACTGGACATGTCTGAAGAAGAGTTTTGGTCGAAACTTTGCCCATTTCCTTCGCTCCATAGATGCTGCTGCACCCGCTGAGTTTCTCCAGCATTTTTGTCTACCTTGGATTTTCCAGCATCTCTTCCTTCTTAAACACAGTTGGACAGGTACATGGATAGGACAGGTTTGGGGGGTTATGGGCCAAGCACAGGCAAGGGGCACTGGGGTAGCTGGGACATTCATTGTTGGCCGATGTGGGCGAGTTGGGCCGAAGGGCCTGTTTCCACACTGTATCACTATTTGTCTATGACGGGGAATGGAGAGATACGGATGATGTGCAGGCAGATGAGGTTAGTTTTAGACAACAGGTGCAGGAGTAGGCCATTCGGCCCTTCGAGCCAGCACCGCTTTTATTTGACATCACGGTGCTAAGGCTGTGTTCCTAATCTGCACTGTGCGAATGCTTCACCACAGCCAAACCCAAATGTATACTTCTGCCAGAAGCCGAGAAAATAATCTTTTTGCGGACGGCACTGGGGGGATTCGTCCTTTATGACCACTGTTCCTAAGTGATAGGAGCAGAACTAGGCCATTTGGCCCATCTAGTCTGCTCCGCCATTCAATCGTGGCTGATCTATCTTTCCTTCTCAACCCCATTCTCCTGCCTTCTCCCCATAACCCCCGACACCCGCACTAATCAAGACTGTACCTTAGATAGGGTGCCTGAGTGCTCTGGTTTGCAATCTGGGGCAGAGATTGTAGTGCACCGATCTGCTCAGGTCCGATGCTGTAGCCCTGGGGGATTCCCGCTGCCATGTAGGTGGCGGTCTGAGACTGCCCAGGATACACCTGCGGAGAACAAAGGCACGGAGGTTTAAAAATCAACATTCATGAACGCAGCCCAGACCGTCACGCAAACCAACCTCCCTGCCATCAACCCCATCCACACTCCACGCTGCCTCGGCAAGGCCAGCAGCATAATCGAGGACCAGTCTCACCCCGGTCGCTCCCTCTTCTCCCCCTCTCTCATCAAGCAAAAGATGCAGAAGTGTGAAAACGCAGATTCAGGGACAGTTTCTTCCCTGCTGTTATCAGGCAACTGAACCATCCTATGAACAATTAGAGAGCAGTCCTGATCTATCATCTATCTCATTGGAGACCGTCGGACTATCTTTGATCAGACTATCTTGCAGTAAACGCGTTTCACTTTATCTGTGCACACAGGTCAGCTTATAGACAATAGGTGCAGGAGTAGGCCATTCAGCCCTTCGAGCCAGAACCCCAATTTATTGTGATCATGGCTGATTATCCCCAATCAGTACCCCGTTCCTGCCTTCTCCCCATATCCCCCGACTCCGCTATTTTTAAGAGCCCTATCTAGCTCTCTCTTGAAAGCATCCAGAGAACCTGCCTCCACTGCCCTCTGAGTCAGAGAATTCCACAAACTCACCACTCTCTGTGAGAAAAAGTGTTTCCCCATCTCAGTTCTAAATGGCTTACTCCTTATTCTTAAACTGTGCACCCTGGTTCTGGACTCCCCCAACATCGGGAACATGTTTCCTGCCTCTAGTGTGTCCAAGCCCTTAACAATCCTAGAGAGGAGATGGGTGTTGGGAGAGTAGAGGAATTATTTTGCTCTCTTGGTCCATAGCCAATATTTCACCTGTCTGCTCCCTCTATCGATGCTGGCTGACCCACTGAGTTACTACAGCATTTTTTTGTTTTTACTCACTTTAAAATTTTCAATAACTCAAAATATGAACTCATTTTTCTTCTCTCTAAAGGATGCCTGCAGGTAGACCTGCTCAGTATCTGGTATATCCAGCATCTTTTTAGTTTTGTACCGAGGTACAGTGAAAGGATTTTTCTTGCATGCCAACCAGTCAGCAGAAAGACAATACATGATTACAATCGGGCCATTTAGACAGAGATAAATAAATGTTAAAGGGGGAAAAAAAACGTGAATAATGTTTAGTGCAAAATACGAAAAGTCCAGTAACGTCCGATCGAAGATAGTCTGAGGATTTTGGCTGTTCACCTCCCACAGTCGTTAACCAGACTGAAGTTTAGTTTAGCTTAGGGATACAGCATGGAAACAGGCCCTTCGGCCCATTTAGTCCACACTGAGCAGCGATCCCCACACAATAACACTGCCCGACACACAATTTTTAAATCTATACCCAAATTTTTTTAATTTATACCCAATTTGAAGAAGGACATCCTTGCGATTGAGCCAGTGCAGCTTAGGTTCATGAGATTGATCCCTGGGATGGCGGGACTGTCATATGAGGAAAGATTAAAAAGACTAGGCTTGTATTCACTGGAGTTTAGAAGGATGGTCTTATAGAAACATATAAAATTATAAAAGGACTGGACAAGCTAGATGCTGGAAAAATGTTCCCAATGTTGGGCGAGACCAGAACCAGGGGCCACACAGTCTTAGAATAAAGGGGAGGTCATTTAAGATTGAGGTGAGAAAAAACTTTTTCACCCAGAGAGTTGTGAATTTGTGGAATTCCCTGCCACGGAGGGCAGTGGAGGCCAAATCACTGGATGGATTTAAGAGAGAGTTAGATAGAGCTCTAGGGGCTAGTGGAATAAAGGGATATGAGGAGAAGGCAGGCACGGGTTATTGATTGGGGACGATCACAATGAATGGCGGTGCTGGCTCGAAGGACCTCCTCCTAAACCTATTTTTATATGTTTCTATGTTTCGAAGCCAATCAACCTACAAACCTGTGTGTCTTTGAAGTTCTCCCTATGACTTCCACGACTGAATGCCCTGCCACTAACGTCAGTTTTTACATTGCTACATTTCCCTCGCCTCCTTTATTGCGAGAAAAACTGCACGACTTCTCACCACGCTCGGGAACCGACCTGCATTGGCACGGAGCCCGACTGTTGTGCATAGAAGGCCTGTGCCTGAGCCTGAGTCTTGGAATACATGGAGGAATACATAGGCACGTCGTTCATCAATTTGTTGTACATCTCCAGCGCCTCCAAAACCTTCACGTTCAGGTCCGACAGCTCAGAGTGCTTCCTGAACGAGAGAGCGGAGAGGTCATTCGAGCAGCAGACATGGTATACAACGAGCACGCAGCAAGAAAATGTCACGCTTACCTATAGGTGGACACGGTGCTGGAGTAACTCAGCGGGTCAGGCGGCAACTCTGACGTTTTGGGTGGGTGACGTTTTGGGTTGAGACTCTTCTTCAGATTGGAAGTGAAGGAGAGAAACAGGACAAAGGGAAGGAGGATCCCTGATGGGCACGGGACGGGTGAGAGCCCCGATAAACAGGGGCAGTTGCTGGCCCCCGATTTGCCCTGTTTTTTTCCCTTCTTTTTTCCTTAAAGGGCCTGTCCCACTTACGCAACTTTTTCGGTGACTGCCGGCACCCGTCATAGATCTTTGCAGGTCTCCGAAAATTTTCAACATGTTGAAAATTCAGCGACGACCAGAATAAGGTACGACTCGTTGGGCAACTACTCACAACCATACAGGCTTCATTCACCCCGCGACATGTCGCCTGTACGGTCGTGAGTCGTCTCCTCAGTCGCCCAAAGAGTCGTAGCGTCTTTCTGGTCGCCGCTGGATTTTCGGCGACCTATGATGACGCAGTCGCCGAAAAAGTCACGTAAGCGGGACAGGCCCTTTACCCGCCAGTGGTAGCCGACTCACCAAAACGTGGAGGAGAAGCGGGCTATACCAAATTTCCGCCGGCATCAGATGATCTCGGGCAAGGGGCTTTCACCGATAGCTGGGGCTCATGTTGTCGACTTCCCCGTGGTGAGTGAGCCCTGTCAACTGACCTCGGCCAGGCGAACGACAACAAACAGAGACAGCAGCAGCAGCGCCACGGCATGCCCCCTTTTTAGGGCGGGCACCTACGGGTGTCAAACCGGATGGCACCACCTCTGCTGCCCCAAACACAAGAAGAAGACAACTGATGGCTCTGGGCAAGTGTGGGCACAGACATAGGGACAGTTGACGGCCCCAATTTCTCCTGTTTTTCTTCACCTACCACCAAAAATGATGCCTAATTGGCACCAGATGACCTTGGGCAAGGAGATTCCCCGATAAGCTGACTGATGGCGACAGACAAATGCGAGCCCTGATATAGGGACAATTGCCGCCCTCCCAATTTGGTGTTCCCTCACCAGAGATGGCGTGCACCAAGAGGTGGGTGGGCTACGCCAAAGGGGCTGGGCTACACCAGAGATGGACGAGACGATTGAACGGAGAGGTGTCAGCAATAGATTATTTGTAAGGGGGGGGGGGGTTCCCATTTGGCTTGGATTCCTACCTGTCTATTTCTTCAAGCTTCTCATCGATAATTGGTCCCATTTGTTGGCAGACATCTGGGGAAGAAGATACGAGACAAATAAATCTGCAGGTCTACTGCCAAAAACAAATGAAAGAGAAAAACACACATTTGCCAGCACACCAGTTAATGCGTCTGCAAGAACAGGGGCTTGCGAGAAATAATCCAACAAACCAGATATAGGGTCTTGACCTGAAACATCAGCAATCCATCTCATCTTAAACCCCGAGTCCTATTGTAAATTGGAGGAGCAGCACCTCATATTTTGCTTGGGTAGTTTATACCCCAGCGGTATGAACATCGACTTCTCCAATTTCAAGTAGTCCTTGCTTTGCAGACAATAGATGCAGGAGTAGGCTATTCGGCCCTTCGAGCCAGCACCGGCATTCAATGTGATCATGGCTGATCATCCCCAATCAGTACCCCGTTCCTGCCCATATTCTCCCCATATCCCCTGACCGTTATTTTTAAAGAGCCCTATCTAGCTCTCTCTTGAAAGCATCCAGAGAACCTGCCTCCACCGCCCTCTGAGGCAGAGAATTCCAGACTCACCACTCTGGGAGAAAAAAGTGTTTCCTCGTCTCCATTCCAAACATGTTCCCTGCCTCTAGCGTGTCCAAACCCTTAACAACCTTGTACGTTTCAAGATTCTCCCTCTTTCCCGACTCTCCCACAGCCCACTGTCTCCGCCTCTTCCTTTCTTCTTCCTGCCCCCACCACATCAGTCTGAAGAAGGGTCTCGACCCGAAACGTTCCGTAATTCTTTGCTCCACAGATGCTGCCTCACCCGCTGAGTTTCTCCAGCATTTATTATCTACCTTCAATCTGAAACCCATGCCCTCTGGTTCTCGACTCCCCCTACTCTGGGTAAAAGGCTCTGTTCTTTCACCCAATCCATCCCCCCCATGATTTTATACAACTCTACAAGATCACTCGTCAGCTCCCTGTGCTCCACGGAACAGAGTCCCAGTTTGCCTAACCTCTCCCTATAGCCCAGCACCTCGAGTCCTGGCAACATCCTCGTAAACAAAATGTTGAGAGTTTAGTTTATTGTCATCTGTAAAAAGCTTTTGTTGCGTGCTAACCAGCCAGTGGAAAGACAATACACGATTACAATCGAGCCGTCCAGTGTACAGGCACACGATACAGGGAACAAAGAGACTAACGTTTAGGGACGACAGATGGCACAATGGGCTAAGTGTTCGGCTGGCAACCGGAAGGTAGCCGGTTCGAATCCCGCTTGAAGTGCATACTGTCGTTGTGTCCTTGGGGCAAGACACTTCACCCACCTTTGCCTGTGTGTAAATGTAATGTAATTATGTGAAGCACTTTGGGGTCAATGCAAGTTGACTAAAAATGTGCTATATAAATAAGATTATTATTATTATATTATTATAGTGTAAGATAAAGTCCAGCAAAATCTGAGTAAAGATAGTCCGAGGGTCTCCAATGTTAGTAGCTCAGGACCACTCTCTAGTTGTGGTGGGACGGTTCAGTTGCCCGATAACAGCTGGGAAGAAACTGTCCCCGAATCTGGAAGTGTGCGTTTTCACACTTCTGTACCTCTTGCCCGATGAGAGTTTTAGGGAGACTTCAGTCTGCGATTAACCACCTTGGGAGGTGAAAAGCCCCAAAAAAGTTGGATAAACCTGCTCAGCAGGTCGAGCAGCATTTTTAAAGAGAAGGAAATGTGTTAATATTTCAGGTTATTGCAAATGTAAAAGTGAGAAAACACAATGCTGGAATAACAAGTGGTCCAGCCAGCATCTGTGGAGGAAATGGACAGGTGAAATTTAGGGACAGGACCAAGTGAACAAATAAAGGGCCTGTCCCATTTGGCTGATGTATCAGGTCATCGGAAAATTTGCGGTGAGATGACGTACAACGTGCAGCGTTTTCTCAAGTGTCGCAACATTTTTTTTGTTGCCGCTGGATTTTGAAACATTCAAAATCTTTTGGTGACACTGATATGACGCAGGCAGCCGGCGGGGAAAAAAAAAAATCGGCAAGTGGGACAGGCCCTTAAGTGAAATAAATCCTAGTCTCTCTACCAGCTATCTCCTCTCTATCCTATCAGTTCAATCAAGGAGGGAGACAAAGTGCTGGAGTAACTCAGCAGGTCAGGCATCATAGACATAGAAAATAGGTGCAGGAGTAGGCCATTCGGCCCTTCGAGCCTGCACCGCCATTCAATATGATCATGGCTGATCATCCAACTCAGTATCCCATCCCTGCCTTCTCTCCATACCCCATGATCCCTTTAGCCACAAGGTCGGGACCTTTCCTCTTACACGTACAGTCTGAAGGACCTGACTAAACCCACACTTCTGTACCTCTTAGACAAGATGGGAGAGGCGGGAAGAGGGAGTGTCTGGGGATGGGGCGGGGGGGGAAGACTCGTCCAGGATTACGCTGTTGGCCTTGCCTTATGGCAGCTTACCTTCTAAATGTAGCAGTTCGGTCGAGTCTGGCTGCTGATTGGTGGGAATGGCGTTCTGGAGCATCTGTAGTACATGATCCATCTTTTCCTGCAAAATAAAAACAACGTTACAAACGGACAACCCACGCGGCTCCAGACACGAGGAACTGCAGATGCTGGTTTACAGCGAAAAATACACAAAGTGCTGGAGTAACTCAGCAGGTCACGAGGCAGCATCTCAGGAGAATACAGATAGGTGACATTCCGGGTCGGGGTCCTTCTTCAGTCTACAGGGTCCCGATACAACATGTCACCTGTCCACGTTCTCCAGAGATGCTGCCTGACCCGCTGAGTTACTCCAGTACTGTCTGTCTACATTTTTAAGAGCTACACATTTCTGACTAAATTGGGTTTGTCTTCTCTGGGACGTTGGCGGGAATTTTTAGATTAAATTAGATTAGATTCAATTTTATTGTCATTGCACTTTTAATGCAACAAAATGGTTTAGCCTGCAGTCATAACATAGAATAAATAACAAAACGCACACTCCACACAGTTTAACATCCACCACAGTGAGTCCACCAGGCACCTGCTCACTGTGATGGAAGGCAAAAAGTCCCAAAGTCATTGTCTCTTCCCTCCTTGTTCTCCCTCTGCGCCGAGGCGATCCAGGCCTCCGATGTTGTGACCCCGCCGGGTGATGGTAAGCAAGTCCCGCGGCTGAATCCGAGCTCCCCAAACGGGCCGGTTCAAACTCTGCGGCTGGGGCGGTCGAAGCTGCCGCCCTCCAGGCCAGCGGGCGAAGCTGTTGTTGCGGGAGCTCCAGAAAAACAGGTCACCAACCTGTGACCTGCGAGCTCCCGACGATGTCGTCCACTGTGCCCGCGGCCAAGCCAATTTGAGGGGAGTCTAGTAGTATATAAAGTTATGAGAGATGTAGATAGGGTGGACAGAAATGAAAGACTGGAAAGCATAGCATTAAGGTGAGAGGGGCAAAGTCTCAAGGAGATGTTTGGGGCATTTTTTTTTAAATTTTACACACAGGTGGATGCCTGGAATGCAGACATGATAATGGCATTTAAGACGTTTTTTGATTGGCACATGAATATGTAGGGAATCTTGGCACCGTGGTCGGAACAGACATTGCGGGCTGAAGGGCCCATTACAATGCTGTACTTTTCCGTCAAATGTCATCCAAATACAACAAGTATTGCTGAGCGTCACATTTTGATCTTCCGTTTCCCTACTAAACCATCACCTTTTGTTCCATTCTCACAATTATTTTCCCAAAGAATAGTTTGGCTTTTAAAAGTCTAGTTTGGTCTGATTTGATTGTGGCTGCTTGATTAAAAGGGAAGACCATTAATGCAACACGGTAATAAATATTTTAATTTAAATTATTAAAGGGGGCGTCTCGGTGGCACAGCGGTAGAGTTGCTGCTTTACAGCGCCACAGACCCGGGTTCGAGAATATGGGGTAGGCCATTTAGAACAGAGATGAGGAAAAACATTTTCACATGAAGGGTTGTGAATCTGTGGAATTCTCTGTCTCAGAAGGCAGTGGAGGCCAATTCTCTGTATGCTTTCGAGAGAGAGTTGGATAGAGCTCTTAAAGATAGCGGAGTCAAGAGATATGGGGAGAAGGCAGAAACGGGGTACTGAGTGTGGATGGTCAGCCATGAGACGGTTCACCAGACTGATTCCTGGGATGTCAGGACTGTCTTATGAAGAAAGACTGGATAGACTTGGTTTATACTCTCTAGAATTTAGAAGATTGAGTGGGGATCTTATAGAAACTTACAAAATTCTTAAGGGGTTGGACAGGCTAGATGCAGGAAGATTGTTCCCGATGTTGGGGAAGTCCAGGACAAGGGGTCACAGCTTAAGGATAAGGGGGAAATCCTTTAAAACCGAGATGAGAAGAACTTTTTTCACACAGAGAGTGTGAATCTCTGGAACTCTCTGCCACAGAGGGTAGTTGAGGCCAGTTCATTGGCTATATTTAAGAGGGAGTTAGATGTGGCCCTTGTGGCTAAGGGGATCAGGGGGTATGGAGAGAAGGCAGGTACGGGATACTGAGTTGGATGATCAGCCATGATCATATTGAATGGCGGTGCAGGCTCGAAGGGCCGAATGGCCTACTCCTTCACCTAATTTCTATGTTTCTATGTTTCTATGATCACAGTGAATGGCGGTGCTGGCTCAAAGGGCGAATGGCCAACTCCTGCACCTATTGTCTATTGATCCTGACTACGGGTGCTGCCTGTACGGAGTTTTACGTTCTCCCTGGGACCTGCGTGGGTTTTCCCTGGGATCGCCATTTTCCTCTCACACTACAAAGACGTACGGGTTTGTAGGTTAATTGGTTTGGTATCATTGTTAAATTGTGCCTAGTGTATGTGTAGGATAGTGCAAGTGTGCGGTGCTCGGCACGGAATCGGTGGGCCAAGGGCCCATGTCCGTGCTGCTTCTCTAAACTAAACCAAACATTTAACTTTAAAACCTTTGCAAGAGTTAAGGAGCAAGATAAAAGAACTAGGGAGAAGTTCTGGGAAGGAATTCAAGAGGTCAGAACACTAGGGAGCCAGATGCAAGATCCAGCAATGTGGAGGACACTGAGATGGGAGGATTGAGGAACTATTTACAAGGATGTCGCCAGGACTTGAGGGCCTGAGCTATAGGGAGAGGTTGGGAAGACTAGGACCTTACTCCTTGGAACATAAGAAGATGAGGGACAGTCTTATGGAAGGAGCTGCATCAGATCAGATGGGGTCTTCTTTTACTCCGAATAGGGGAAATCAAGATCCAGGAGATATAGGTTTAAGGTGAAAGGGGAAAGACTTTATAGGAACCCGAGGGACAACTTTTTCCACACACAGAGGTGGCTATATGGAAGGAAAAGCCAGAAAAAGTAATTTAGGCAGGTACTATAACAACATTTATAGAGATATTTGGGCAGGTACATGGTTCGGAAAGGGATCCGAGCCAAATGCAGGCAGGTGGGACTAGTGCAGATGGGTCATGTTTGTCGGCATGGGCAACTTCGGCCAAAAGACGTATTTCCATGCTGTCATAGAAACATAGAAAATAGGTGCAGGAGTGGGCCATTCGGATCTTCGAGCCTGCACCGTCATTCAATATGATCATGAGTGATCATCCAACTCAGTATCCTGTACCTGCCTTCTCTCCATACCCCCTGATCCCTTTAGGCACAAGGGCCACATCTAACTCCCTCTTAAATATAGCCAATGAACTGGCCTCAACTACCTTCAGTGGCAGAGAGTTCCACAGATTCACCACTCTGGACTGGAATGGGTGTAAATGCAAGAGGCAAGTGGAAGGGAGGACTGTGTTGGTGCTTGACGTTCAGGTTCATACGGGAAATGAAGAAACTTGTCAAAACATTCCAGAAGCCCGACAGCATCCAGCGGGAATACCCATTCCTCCGGGAGGGAGCAAGGTAACTGAAGGGGGAAAAATAAGTACTGCAATCCAAACAACTTCCACATACCTCATCTATGTAGACTGGCTCAGGCTCAGAAGGCTGAGGTTCTTGTACGGTTGGCTCCTCTGGCACCACTTCTTTCTCTAGAATCAGTACGGAACAAATGGGCGCACGTGAGTAATAAACTCCCCAGAGGTTTAGGCGAGCACCTCGCCACTCCACTCCACTCCACTGTGCCGGTGTCAGTGCAAGCTCTGTAAGTCTCAACGCATGTTGTGTACGGTGCCACTGACAAAAGCTCGCTTCAGAGTGCAACCTCAGCCCCGTGGAAACAAAGCACTGGAGTACCTCAACAGGCCAGGAAGAATCTCAGGGCAACATGGGTCTCGACCCGAAATGTCACCGGTTTTATCTTCAGACTGAAGAAGGGTCTCAACCTGTCCATGTTCTCCAAAGATTCTGCCGAACCTGTTGTGGCATACACGTGACAATAAACTGCACCAGCGCTTGGTATTCCATTTGTGTATTAACCAGCATCTTCAGTTCTTTGTTTCTACATCTCATGTCTGAGAGCTGGTTGAGGCGATCACAAATTATGGCAGCATGGTGGCGCAGCGGTAGAGTTGCTGTTTTACAGCGCCAGAGACCCGGGTTCCATCCCGACCGCGGGCGCTGTCTGTACCGAATTTGCACATTCTCCCCGTGACCACGTGCGCTTTCTCCGGGTGCTCCGGTTTCCTCCCACACTCCAAAGACGTACAGGTTTGAAAAACTGTAAAATTGACCCTAGTGAGCGTAGGTCAGTGTACGGAGGGGGGGGCGGTGATCGGCAAGGACTTGGTGGGCCGAAGGGCCTGTTTCCACGCTGTATCTCTAAAGTCTAAAGTCGGAGAGAGGACACAAACCAGACAAGGCTTGGACAAACTCTTGCACTGGTGCCGAAAGGTTAATGGTAAAGTCTGTGGATTAATAGATTAGTTGGCTGCTGTGGGTTACCACAAATAAGGGGAGAGCGTGGGAGGGGAATCAGGGAAGGGATGGATGTGGGGAGTTAATAGGAATGCCCAGAATTAATTATTGAAGAAGATAAATGGTGGAATAGGGTTACACGGATGACTGGCATAGATTCTATGGGCCGATCATGAGGTTATGAAAAAAAATTAAAACTAGGAAGACCTACAGACGGGGCCAACTCCGAAATAACTCATTCACCATTTGGATTAGGTGGCAATGGGGATGGCCAAAAAATGCCGACCTGGTGAACAAATAAACAATGTTTACTTAATTCAGAAAGATCCCATGAGGGTCTGAATCAGAGCATTGAACTTCTTCCGAAACCTAAAATATTCGTAGACGACCCGATTCTGGCTCAGGGTTTCGTAAGTAGTAGAGCTGCTACCTCGCTGTGATCTATTGAAAGTCATCCCTCGAGCCAAACTTTTTTTTTTTTTTTTTTTTGTAAGATTGTTAAGGGCTTGGACACGCTAGAGGTCGGGAAACATGTTCCCCCTGTTGGGGGAGTCCAGACCCAGGGGCCACAGTTTAAGAATAAGGGGCAAGCCATTTAGAACGGAGACGAGGAAACACTTTTTCTCACAGAGAGTTGTGAATCTGTGTAATTCTCTGCCTCGGATGGTGGTGGATGCAGGTTCTCTGGGTACTTTCAAGAGAGAGCTGGATAGGGCTCTTAAAAATAGCGGAGTCAGGGGATATGGGGAGAAGGTAGGAACGGGGTACTGATTAGGGATGATCAGCCATGATCACATTGAATGGCGGTGCTGGCTCGAAGGGCCAAATGGCCTACTCCTGCACCTATTGTCTATTTCTACACCATTGGAGGGATTTATCACTCAATCCACCTTTGTATCTTTAAACAGAGTATTTCAGTTGCAACAACCAACATATACATGCCACTAATACAGGGGCGATTGTCAGCTTTAATCTTTATCTTAGCCACAGATCTTGAGCGTTGTAAGGACGGCCACGGTGGCGCAGCAGTAGAATGGCTGGATTACATCGCTTGCAGCGCCGCAAAACCCGGGTTCGATCCTGACTGTACGTTTCCCCCGTGATCGCGTGGGTTTTCTCCGAGATCTTCGGGTTTCCTCCCACACTCGAAAGACGTCCAGCTTTGTGGGTCAATTGGCTGGGTATAAGTGTAAATTGTCATCGTGCGTGCAGGATAGCGCGGGGATCGCTGGTCGGTGCGGGCTGAAGGGCCTGTTTCCGCGCTGTATCTCCAAGCTAAACTAAACCAGTCTCTCTGTGCAGTCACACTTCCTGCCGACTGCCCGTGATGAGGTAGAGACAATAAGGACATGAAATGGTGGTTCCACTTACCCGGCTCAGGGTCTGCACTCAGGCTGGTCGACACAAAATTGGAAGGGAAAAGCCCAACACCTCTTTTGGTCTCTCCTTTCCACCAATTAGGGTCACTACATAAAACAGCAGAACACGTACAATGTAAATACAGAAGCACGGATGTTAGGGAACATTTTGACTCTAACCTCCATACCCTTCATCCTGAATCTGTACACTGTGGACCGCTCGATTGTAATCGTGTATTGTCTTTCCGCTGACTGGTTAGCACACATAACAAAAGCCTTTGACTGTACGTCGGTACACGTGACAATAAACTAAATACTACTCCCTTTATCCCGTTGTCTGCCTCAGAGGGCGGTGGAGGCCGGTTCTCCGGATGCTTTCAAGAGAGAGAGCTAGATAGTGCTCTTAAAAATAGCAGAGTCAGGGGATATGGGGAGAAGGCAGGAACGGGGTACTGATTGGGGATGATCAGCCATGATCACATTGAATGGCGGCGCTGGTTCGAAGGGCCGAATAGCCTACTCCTGCACCTATTGTATCTGTACACTGTGGATGGCTTGATTATAATCATGTATAGTCTTTCCGCTGACTGGTCAGCATGCGACAAAAGAAGCACGACACAGTACCTCAGTACACACAACATTAAACTAAACGGAACCACCAGGATTTAGAAGGCAGCAACATAGGATGGCGACTTGCTGGCTGCTCTCTACTCCCTTGGAACGTTATCATTGAACATTCACAGTCACTGGGTCCAAGAGAATCCAAGCTCTAAGAGCTCAAGATCCCAGTTCTTTTCACCGAGTTATTCATGAATAAATCTCCCCGATTTTGACCCTCGATTCAAACTCTTAGAGTCTAATTACGGTAATAGTTACTCACGAATTCTCCAGTTTTCCCCGTTCAAAGGTACTCGGTAATAGCCAGCCGTAGGTTTTTTTTTTTTTTTTTTTTTTTTTTTTTTACTCGTGGACATTTTTCTACACCTTGAAAAAACGTCCCCACTTACCTGATGCCCCGAGTACCTATGGCTGGCATTACGAGCCACTACGGAAAATTTATGGACTCCTATGCCTTCCTATGGACTCGCTACGGACATTCTCAGAGTTTGAATCAAGGGGAAAACTCGGGAAAATTTGTGAGTAACTCGGGAAAGTGGGACAGGCCCTTTAGTTTTTTTTAGGTGATGCGGTTTAGTTTAGATTAGACATACAGTGTGGAAACGGGCCCTTTGGCCCACACTACCTGCACGCTAGTTCTATCTTACACACTCTCTGAGCAATTCATAGAAGTCAATTAACCTACAAACCCGCAATTCTTTGAGATGTGGGAGGAAACCCAGAGCACCCGGAGAAATCCCACTCAGTCACAGGGGGAACGTGCAAACTCCACACAGCCGGCAATAGAGGTCGGAATCGATCGCGGGTCTCTGGCGCTGCTCAACTGGGATAGACAGAATATATTGCCCGGGCTGAATTATAGCTGACAACATGGTACTGAGCTTTCTCTTGAACTGCTGCATGTCTTCAGGTGAAGTTGCCACACAGGGGGTTGATAAGGGGTTGCCAGGATGTCTACCATGTGATGATGTAGGAATGCAATACGTTTCTAAGCCAGAATGGTGTACAGTGTGTGGAGGGGACTTTCATGAACCTGCTGCCATTGTTTTTTCTAATGAAAGACGACGAGGGCTTGGGAAGTGATGTCACTGAACTAATTGAGGAGCTAGGGAAACTTCAGAACCAATATTATTCCTGACCAACATTTATCCCTTAACCAACATCGCAAAAAAAAAAAACAGGTTAAATGGTCAATATCGTACAGCTATTCATAGGAACTCTGTGTGCAGGAAACAGGATGCAGAAGAGTTTTGACCTGAAATGTCACCTATATCTTTTCTCCAGATGCTGCCTGACCCGCTGAGTTACTCCAGCTTTTGGTGTCCTAAACAGTTTCTTACATTGCATCAGCAATTACATTTTCATTGTATTTGGCTGTAAAATGCTTTTTAAACAACCTAAGCCACCAAAGAAATACAGGCCTTTTTCCCTCTATATAAATGAAAACTGTTGCTAATACGATATTTGAAATAGGATCACTGCTGGGTGGAAATAAGTGTTCAGAACCTATAATTTATAAAAACAATATTTAAAAGTTCCTTGGACAGATGTGTGGATAGGAAAGGTTTTGAGGGAAATAAAAAAAGACACAAAGTGCTGGAGTAACTCAGCGAGTCAGGTAGAATCCCTGGAAAACATTTCAGGTGACATTTCGAGTCGGGTCCGTTCTTCAAGCACCGAAGATGCGTCCTGGTCAAAAAACATTATCTTTCCATGTTCTCCGGGGATGATGCCCGACCTGCTGAGTTACTCCAGCACATAGTCGCTTTTTATTTTAAACCAGCATCTGCAGTTCCTTGTTTCTACAGGAAGGCATAGGGGGATGTGGGCCAGATAGGACTAGCTTAAATGGGTTAGCTAGTTCGGCATGGAGGAGTCGGGATGAAGGGCCTGTTTCCATGCTGTGGCACACTATAGCTTATTCATTAAATGAAATAAAAGCATTTCAATGCAGGAAACCTCATCAAAAGCAACTGCAGATTAAATGGAATACAGCAACCTCCTTTTAGTTTAGGAGAGGGTCCATGGGGAGGAGCGATGGCCACCTGAACACAAGTCGTAGTCTGATCAACCACGGCTGGGTCGCCTGGGCGAGGGTGTCTGATGTTGAAAGACCCAAAATGACCCCAAGTTACATCACTGATGATGTGTTCAAGAGCATCACTAGATGTATTTTTTTTTATCAAGAGGCACAACGTGGAAACAGGCCTTTCGGCCCACCGAGTCCTCACCAACCAGCGATCCACGCACACTAGGCCCGGTATTTAACAACAAGCATCATCATTCAAAACTAATTTTTTTTAAATCTACCGTTTAAAAAAAAAAGAGGCAGCCTAGAATATGTGAATTATAACTGGATGATCAGCGATGGGACTGGAGCACAACAGCTTATAAACACTTCACTATTCAAAGATATCGAGGCTGATCTACAAAGAACATAGAAGAACACATCACATGAAAAGATGGATGATAAGGGATGGGCCCTTTGCTGCCTGTCCAGTAGAGCTTTCACAAAAATATCAAGTTGTATTAGAAAGGAAAGAAAAGTGCTGGCGTAACTCAGAGGGTCAGGCAGCATCTCTGGAGAACACGGATGGGCGACATTTCGGGTTGGGAATCCTTCTTCAAGATGGCGGTGGACGGAGGAGAGGATTGATGCCGTCCAAGCGAAGACTATACTCTTTAAGAACTTTGTTAGACCCAGAAACTTTAGTTTAGTTTAGAGATACAGCGCGGAAATAAGCCCTTGGTCCGCTGAGTCCGTGCCCACCACCACTATCCTTCACACACCTGGGACTATTAAACCAAACCAATCAACCTACAAATCTGTACGTCTTTGGAGTGTGGGAGAAAACTGGAGTTCCTGGAGAAAACCCACGCAGGTCACTGGATGGGGAATGTACAAACTCCGGACAGACAGCGCCGGTAGTCAGCACTCAGCCTGGGTTTCAGGCGCTGCAAGGCAGCAACTCTACCCCGCGTAACCGTGCCGCATGGCGACTATTTGTGTACTCTCAAAGAAGTCTACTATTACACTACAATCATTGCACGTTCATACTTGTCTATGATGTGCTCATCTACAGTACGATCTTAGATAGACACAAAATGCTGGAGTAACTCAGCGGGACAGGCAGCATCTCTGGAGAGATGGAATGGGTGACGTTTCGGGTCAAGACCCTTCTTCAGACTGATGTCGGGGGGAGGGGGGGAAGATAGATAGATAGATGGATAGAGGGATAGATGGGATAGATGGGATAGATGGGATAGATGGGATAGATGGGATAGAGATGGGATAGATGGGATAGATGGGATAGATGGGATAGATGGGATAGATGGGATAGATGGGATAGATGGGATAGATGGGATAGATAGGATAGATAGGATAGATAGATGTGAAGGTGTGAAAACAGGGCTAAGGGAATGGAGATCAAGGAAAATAGACACTAGACACTGGGTGCAGGAGTAGGCCATTCGGCCCTTCGAGCTAGCAATGCCATTCAATACGATCATGGCTGATCACATTGTCAAAGCCCTGTCCCACTGTACGAGTTCATTCAAGAGTTCTCCCGAGTTTGCCCCGATTCGAACTCGGAGATTTACGATAATGGCCGCTCGTAGGTACTCGGGGCTCTCATGGACATTTTTCAACATGTTGAAAAATCTTCACGAGTCTTCCTGAGCTTATCGCGTTTCCTGTGTACCCACCGGTAGCGTTACGAGCCGCTAAGAGACGTTCCCGAGCTCCGACGTTCCCGCTACATACATTCTACGTGCTTCGACGAGTTTGATTTTTATTTTTTTTAAACTCGGGCGAACTCTTGAATGAACTCGTACAGTGGCACAGGGCTTTCAGAGTCAGATCATAGTCATACTGGATTGATGACATTTCAGGTCAGGACCCTTCTTCAGATCAGCTCCTAACCCAAAACATCAGCTATCCATATTCTCCAAGGATGATGCCCGACCTGCTGAGATACTCCAGCACTTTGTATTTATTTTATTTATTTTTTGATAAACCAGTCCCTGTAGTTCCTTGTTTCCACAAGCTGCAATAAACTTTCAAAGAATATCACTATTGACAAATCATGTTAGTTCCAAAACATACCTGTCATCTAAAATGGTTATTATCTCCCCGGCTTTAAAAGTTAGTTCATTATCTTCAACGGCCTCAAAGTCGTAGAGAGCGCGGACCACTCGTATCTCAGTCCTGTGGGAGTTCACTGCGGTCTCAGCTGAAGGATAGAAAGATTTTGTCTCCGTCTGTTGATGCTTCTGCTCTTGCAAAGAAATTTCGATAGCTGCGGAAATGTAAAAAAAAAATCTGTAAATATTTTGTAATGTATAGAACTAATGCTTTCTTTGAAGAAACTAAATCTTCCTTATTGTCATTCAAATCCAATTACATATCACCTTATTCGAGACGCGAACTGCATGGAGGAGCAGCGGTAGAATTGCTGCCTTACAGCACCAGAGACCCAGGTTCGATCCCGACCACGGGTGCCTGTCTGTAGGGAGTTTGTACGTTCTCCCCGTGATCTGCGTGGGTTTTCTCCAGTATCTCCGGTTTCCTCCCACACTCCAAAGATGTACATATTTGTAGGTTGATCGGTTTGGTTTGTAGGCTAATTGGCTTGGTATAATTGTAAATTGTCCCTAGTGTGTGTAGGATAGTGTAAGCGTGCGAGGATCGATGGTCGGCGCGGACTCGGTGGGCCAAAGGGCCTGTTTCAGTGCTGTATCTCTAATCTAAACTAAAATGTGTTCTACAGCATCCGTCCATAATATGTTAGAACTTTAATTTACTTATTTAAGTAATATTTAAGCTACATTTAAGAGGGTTAGATGTGGCCCTTGTGGCTAAAGGGATCAGGGGGTATGGAGAAAAGGCAGGTACAGGATACTGGGTTGGATGATCAGCCATGATCATATTGAATGGCGGTGCAGGCTCGAAGGGCCGAATGGCCTACTCCTGCACCTATTTTCTATGTTTCTATGTTTATACCGCGACTGGCACTGCGCTCCCACTTGCCGGCCCCCTCAGCCGCGCCTGCGCAGTTGGCAAAAGGGTTGCCGTGCCCACCACCATATCCAGATCGCCATTTTGAATGGCGTCACAGCGGGGATCTCTAGCGTCACAACGGGGACCCAATGGGGAGGGTTTCCGGACCCGGCGCCATTTTCAGATCGCCATGGTGATCTGATACTTCCGTAATAACTGAACGTCTTGAGTATCACTGGCGTCACAACGGGCCCACGGGTCATCTAGTAATATATTAGAAACCTTGTACAAGTATCACAAACCCATAAGACAGGAAGGAATGAAGTTTAATAGCCCTGTCCCACGGTACAAGTTCATTCCAAGAGCTCTCCCGAGTTTGCCCCAATTCGAACTCGAAGATTTACGGTAATGGCCGCTCGTCGACATTTTGAAAAATCTTCACGAGTCTTCCCGAGCTTACCTGTCCTTAGCAAGTCTTCCCGAGTACCTGCCGTTAGCGTTACTAGCCGCTAAGAGACGTCCCCGAGCTCCGACGTACCCGCTACATTCATTCCCCGCTCTTACCACAAGTTTGATTTTTATAAAACTCGGTAGAGCTCTTGGAATGAACTCGTACTGTGGGACAGGAAAGGAACTCTTCCCATAATAAATAATCTTCACCACAGTTGGGTTTGGAGTTAAAATTTTAGAAAATGTTGGGGAGGATAAAAAGGAGATTCAAATAGGATGACTGTAAACAGTTGGGTGATGGTCAACTAGTCAGGTACTGGACACCAGCCCAGCCAGCTGACATAATCTCTCTTTGCCCAGCCCATCACACCTTGACAAGTTTTAAATTATTGTCGATAAAATGCCCTCTCATTCTGCTGCATCATTTCTACCATCTGATAAAAATCCAATCCCAAATAGTGCAAGGCCTGGATAGAGTGGATGTGGATAGGATGTTTCCACCAGCGGAAGGGCCTCGGACCGGAGGGCGCAGCCTCAGAATAAAAGGACGTACCCATAGAAAGGAGATGAGGAGGTATTTCTTTAGTCAGAGGGTGGTGAATCTGTGGAGCTCATTGTCACAGAAGGCTGTAGAGGTCAAGTCATTGGATATTTTTAGGGAAGAGATTGACAAGATTCTTGATAAGTACGGGTGTCAGGGGTCATGGGGAGAAGGCAGGAGAATGGGATTGAGAGGGAAAGAAAGATCAGCCGTTATTGAATGGTGGAATAAACTTGCTGGGCCGAGTGGCCTAATTCTGCTCCCAGAACACTATGAATCCCCATCGACTTTCAGAGCAAATGTTTCACAATGACTTTATTCCTTACCTTTAGCTAGATCTGTATCTTCAGTAGCTTTATTTAGTGACGTGCTGCCAATTTTTGATGAACTTGCACTGCTCTGACTTTGCTGTAAAGAATATATTGAACATTAGTATTTTTCAAACGCACATTCTCTGCTCCAGTCCCTCCATGGGGTAGCTTGGCTACAACATTCATGGTTTCTACCATGATGATTTAACTGCAATAGGGCGAAGATGGAATTGGGCTCGCTGAAGAATTTCCTGCTCAATAATCCGTTGGCAGTTCTGTGGCATTGATTCACACCAGATCCCCAGAATATTTCCATTCCAACGTCCAGAGGGATATAATGACATACAAGTGTGGGGAAGAAGAACCAGCTGAAGTCGAGCCACTGCCTCAGATGCAGGTTCGAATCCCGACTACGGGTGCTTGTCTGAACAGAGTTTGTCCGTCCTCCCCGTGACATGCGTGGGTTTTCTCTAAGATCTGCGGCTTCCTCACACAGTCTAAATACGTACAGGTTTGTGGGTTGATTGGCCTGGTGTAAATGTAAAATTGCTGTGTGTGTGTGTGTGTGTGTGTGTGTGCGTGTGCGTGTGCGTGTGCGTGTGCGGACTCGGTGGGCCAAAGAGCCTGTTTCTACTCCGTATATCTCTAAAACTACACAGAGGGTTGCGGGTGCGTGCAATGCACTGGACGGAAGTGGTGGAGGAGGCAGATATGACAGTAGCATTTAAGAGGCTCTCGGACAAGCATAGGGATGCGTAGGGAATGGAACATATATAGGTTGGATGAGATTAGTTTGGCTTGCCATCATGTTCAGCATAGGCAATGTGGGCTGAAGGGCCTGTTCCTGTGCTGTCCTGTTCGATGCTCATCCCACTATCTTTGGCGAAAGAAACGTCAAACTTTCCATGAATATTTATGCTGAGAGAAAGAATATTTTAAAGTAAGTACCTGAGAGCTGGCTGTAGGAAATGTGACCCCGTCTTCTTTAAGTTCTTTGATGGTAGCAGTAATAAGACTGAGCTGGGGATCCTTGTGAAACTCCTCCACCCATTCCACCATTAACGCCTTAAATTTCTCACACACCTTTGGATGAGCCTGCATGCAATAGGTAAAGTGTGATTAATGAGACGGATGGGTTAGTATAACAATTTCATTGTTCAGCTCAAGGCAAATACGATGAGGCAGCCGTCACATCATCAAGATGCAGCTGTATAGGACTTTGGTTAGTCCGCACTTGGGGAGCATTGTGCGCAGTTCTGGTCACCCCGTTACGTGAAAGATGTGGAGGATTTGGAAACGGGTGCAGAGGAGGTTTACCAGAATGTTGTAGGAAGGAACTGCCGATGCTGGTTTAAACCGAAGATAGACACAAAAAGCTGGAGTAACTCAGAGGGTCAGGCAAAGGAACAGGTGACGTTTCGGGTCGAGACCCTTCTTCAGAATGTTGCTTGGAATAGTGGGTATTAGAAACAGGGAAAGGTTGAACAGACTTAAACTGTTTTCTCTGGGAAAACAGAGGTTGCGGGGAGACCTGATATTAAGAGTGTTAAGAAACATTGGCTATATTTAAGAGGGAGTTAGATGTGGCCCTTGTGGCTAAAGGGATCGGGGGTATGGAGAGAAGGCAGGTTCAGGATACTGAGTTGGATGATCAGCCATGATCATATTGAATGGCGGTGCAAGCTCGAAGGGCCGAATGGCCTACTCCTGCACCTATTTTCAGATGCTGATCATGAAGCATGACAGGTAATTAGTTGATACAGGCGAGGGTATTTTTTTAATTGAAAGGCAAATAATGGACGAAGGCCAACGATGAAAAGACAGAAGATGCGAGACAAAAGGATTGAAGAGTTGCAAATTGTGAAGAAAGAGGAAGGAATGTCGACAGAAGGGGAAAGGAGAAACAGAGGAAGGAATTGCATCTATTTAACTGGGATGAAATGGATGGTAGCGTTTGGAGGGAAATATCGACACATTAAGGCAGATAGATTCTTGATTAGTACGGGCGTCAAAGGGAATGGGGGGGGGGGGGGGAGGGCGGATGCTGATCATGAAGCATGGCAGGGGGGAGGCAAAAATGGACGAAGGCCAAATGGGGCAAGAGGAAGGAATGTCGACAGAAGGGGAAGGGAGAAACAGAGGAAGGAATTGTATCCATTTAACTGGGGTGAAATGGATGGTAGCGTTTGGAGGGAAATATCGACACATTAAGGCAGATAGATTCTTGATTAGTACGGGGTCAAAGGGAATGAGAGATGGGGCTGAGAGGGAAGGATAGGTCAGCCACAATTGAATGGCGGAGTAGACTTGATGAGCCGAATGGCCTAATTCTACACATATTATTATTATTATTATTATTATTAAGCATGAGCGGTGAATCTGTGGAATTCTTTGCCACAGAATGCCGTGGAGGTCAAGTCAGTGGATAATTTTAAGGCAAAGATGGATAGATTCTTGATTAGTACATGTGTCAGAGGTTATGGGGAGAGATGGCAGGTGAATGGGGTTTGGAGGGAAAAATAGATCAGCCATGATTGAATGGCGGAGTAGACTTGATGGGCCGCATGACCTAATTCTACTCCTAT
Source organism: Leucoraja erinaceus (assembly GCF_028641065.1). NCBI lineage: Eukaryota > Metazoa > Chordata > Chondrichthyes > Rajiformes > Rajidae > Leucoraja > Leucoraja erinaceus. The sequence continues at coordinate 77,489,817 of NC_073383.1, read as the reverse complement.
TCCTTGTGACCTTACTGTCGCTGTTTCAGTCATAGTTGAGACAACAACCTGGCTGCTCAACATCCGGCTTGAGATCTAACTAGTCCTTTGGTTTAGGGTAGACAAAAATGCTGGAGAAACTCAGCGGGTGAGGCAGCATTTATGGAGCGAAGGAAATAGGCGACGTTTCGGGTCGAGACCCTTCTTCACACTGATGTGAGGGTGGGGGGGGGGAAGAAGAAAGGAAGAGGCGGAGACAGTGGGCTGAGGGAGAGCTGGGAAGGGGAGGAGAAAGCAGGGGCTAACTGAAATTGGAGAAGTCAATGTTCATACCGCTGGGGTGTAAACTGCCCAAGTGCAATACGAGTTGCTGCTCCTCCAATTTACGGTGGGCCTCACTCTGGCCATGGAGGAGGCCCAGGACAGAAAAGTCAGATTCGGAATGGGAGGGAGAGTTGAAGTGCTGAGCCACCGGGAGATAAGGTTGGTTATTGCGAACCGAACGGAGGTGTTGGGCGAAGCGATCGCCAAGCCTACGCTTGGTCTCACCGATGTAGAATCCTTTGGTTTATGTTTCATTCGCAAGAAGAAGAAGAAGGAGGAAGTCAAAGTTTTGATACAGCGGCCCAGGAAATGTTGCCCTTGTAGAGTTTCCTCACACCATTGCTTCCTTGTACAAGAACACGGTGTACACAAAGATGCACCATGGTACACACCCGAGTCTACTGAACAATTCAGGCAGCTGTGATCAACACAGTTTCTCTGTTTATTTGCACTTGTGAATGCACCTTAATTCATCATGCAGGGTTTTGAATGGAAACAGCAATATATTATACCACTACAAATCAGGCAAATTAATCATTAAAACTTATAAAACACACTTTTATTACCTTACTATATGCAGTTAATAAACTTCCAGCTTCGTTTGTGAAGTCACGAGAACATATTTCTAGGTGGAAAATCTTCCCACAGTTTGAGACGCAGGCGCCTAATAACTGTAAAATTACAGAACAGCGTTGGTTTTTGGTTCAGAAAACAGATGATTAACAGCATACGGTAAACAACTGGAAGGATTTTAAAGTGAACATTTGTAAGGTTCAAAGTAGTTACAGAAAGGCACATGGGCGTCACTGTAGAGTTGCCGCCTTACAGCTTAGAAACATAGAAACATAGAAATTAGGTGCAGGAGTAGGCCATTCGGCCCTTCGAGCCTGCACCGCCATTCAATATGATCATGGCTGAACATCCAACTCAGTATCCCGTACCTGCCTTCTCTCCATACCCTCTGATCCCCTTAGCCAGAAGGGCCACATCTAACTCCCTCTTAAATATAGCCAATGAACTGGCCTCGACTACCCTCTGTGGCAGAGAGTTCCAGAGATTCACCACTCTCTGTGTGAAAAAAGTTCTTCTCATCTCAGTTTTAAAGGATTTCCCCCTTATCCTTAAGCTGTGACCCCTTGTCCTGGACTTCCCCAACATCGGGAGCAATCTTCCTGCATCTAGCCTGTCCAACCCCTTAAGAATTTTGTAAGTTTCTATAAGATCCCCACTCAATCTCCTAAATTCTAGAGAGTATAAACCAAGTCTATCCAGTCTTTCTTCATAAGACAGTCCTGACATCCCAGGAATCAGTCTGGTGAACTTTCTCTGCACTCCCTCTATGGCAATAATGTCCTTCCTCAGATTTGGAGACCAAAACTGTACGCAATACTCCAGGTGTGGTCTCACCAAGACCCTATACAACTGCAGTAGAACCTCCCTGCTCCTATACTTAAATCCTTTTGCTATGAAAGCTAACATACCATTCGCTTTCTTCACTGTTTCAGAGACCTGGATTCAATCCCGATGACGGGTGCTTTCTGTACGGAGTTTGTACGTTCTCCCCATGAGTTTTTCTCAGGTCGCTCCAGTTACCACCCACGCTCCAAAGGGCGTACGGGTTTGTAGCTTAATTGGCTTCGGTAAAATTGTAAATTGTGTGTGCAGGATAGTGCGATAGAGCATGGGCTCAGTGGGCTGAAGGGCCTGTTTCAGCACTGCCTCTCTAAAGTCTAAAGGTGGATCCCAAAGTTAAGGTCCTGAATTGGGAGAATGCCAATAGAGCTGGAGAGGACTTGATGAAATTATGTCTCCTTTTGACAAGGTCTTGCTTGGCAGGCTGGCCCAGAAGGTTACAGCACATGGAATCCATGGATAGCAGGCCAACTGGATCAAACATTGGCTTGCCCAGAAGAAGCAAAGGATAATGGCAGAAAGAAGCTTTTCTGGTGGAAGCCTGTGACTTGTGGTGTAATACAGGAATCGGTGGTGTGATATATATTAGCGACCTGGTTATGAATCGAGCAGGTTATGGTCAATGGTGGCGTAGCGGTAGAGTTGCTGCCTCACACAGCGCCGGAGACCCGGGTTCAATCCCGACTGCGGGTGCTCTCTGTACGGAGTTTGTACGTTCTCCCCGTGACCTGTGTGGGTATCACCGAGATTTTCGGTTTCCTCCCAGACTACCAAAGATGCACAAGTTTGTAGATTAACTGGCTTGGTAAATTTAAAAATTGTCCCGTGTGTGTGTGTGGGACAGTGTTAATGTGCAGGGATCGCTGGTCGGTGCAAACCCGGTGGGCTGAAGTGGCTGCTTCCGCACTGTATCTCTAAACTAAACTAAACCCGAGGAGTATCTTCAGCAACAGACTGGTTCCACCAAGATGTAGCACAGAACGCCACAGATCCTTTTTCCCTGTGGCTATGAAACTGTACAACTCCTCCCTATGTCGTGGGGTAGACCGACTTCCCTTTCATGATACATTTTGGAGTCCTAAGGGGAGCAAGACAAGTACAGTAAATGTCAGGGCACTAAAGAATGTTGGCGAACAGGGAGACGGTTTGGTTTGAGTACACAGTTCTTTGAAAGTGCCACTGCAGGTGGATTGGGGATTGAAGCTAGCACCCGACACGCTGGCCTCCATAGGTCACCGCATAGAATACGAGGTAGGCCAAGTGTGCAAAACATTGGGAATAGTGTGTGCAGTTCTGGTTGCCACACAGTAGGAAGCATATGGTGGCATTGGAGAGACTGCAGAGGAGATGCAGTGTGCACCCGGATTGGGGACAGATAGTTGTTTAAGAAGGAACTGCTGGAAAATCAAAGGTAGACAAAAATGCTGGAGAAACTCAGCGGGTGAGGCAGCATCTATGGGTCAAAGGAAATAGGCAACGTTTCCGGTCAAAACCCTTCTTCAGACTGATGTGAGGGTGGGGGGGGAGATGTGAGGGTTGGAGACAGATAGGATAGCTGGGCTTGTTTTCTCTGGAGCAAAGTACTCTGATGTGTAAGATTATGAGAGATATGCATAGGATAGATGGTCAACACTTTTTCCCCCACGGAAGGGATATCAAAGAGAAGAGAACACGTTTCAGCTGAGGGAGGAGTTTAAGGGAATCTGAGGGGCAATTTTAATAATACATAAAGTGATGGACATTTAGAATACTCTGCCAGAGGGGGTAGTGGCATCAAATACAATGACCCCATTTAAGAGGTGTTTAGACGCACACTGGTATAGATAAGGTGTAAAGGAATACATTCATAATACAGGCAAGTGCGATTAGTGCATTTGTGTATTTCTTAGGGGCAGCACAGTGGCGCAGCGATACAGTTGCTGCCTTACAGCACCAGAGACGAGCGCAGGCTCGATCCGGACTAAGGGCGCTCCGGTTTCCTCCCACATTCCAAAAACACACAGGTTTGTAGGCTAATTGGCTTATGTAAATTGTCCCCAGGGCGTAGGATAGAACTGGTGTATGAACCATCGATGGCCTGCGCAGACTTGATGGGCCGCAGGGCCTTTATCCACACTGTATCTCTAAACTAAACCAAGAGCTGATGTGACACCAGCAGCAAAAAAATAAAAAGCCTTAATGTTACCAAGTTAGTGGCTCAACTAGGACTAACTGAATGTGTAGGATGGGACTGCAGCTGCTGGTTTACACCAAGGATGCAAAAAGGAATAGGTCCTTTTCTCCAGAGTTGCTGCCCGATCCACTGAGTTACTTCAGCATTGTGTGTCCATTTTAGGACTAACTGGAGGTCGTTTGGAAATTCAGCCGGAATTAACGAGTGATCTTCAGTTAACTCCAGTTGAGGCCATTGACATGGTAACGTTAAGGCAGCTCTGCCAACTGAACGACCATTGCACAGTTACAAACCTGCACTGCACCCTTAGGCCATGTCCACAGATCTTGGACAATGGGAATCTAATTGTGATTCACCACCAGCACCTAGAGCTGAAAGAGTACAAGCTCGGAAGGCAGGGCATTGCCTGTGTCCTATAGCTGAAGGCCACTAAGCGGAGCACATTTCATCATCCAACCGCAAGCTTTGAGAGGGACTGAGACTCTATGAATGATACAGCACTGAAATAGGCCCTTCAGCCCAACCAGTCCATTCAGACCAAGATGCCCCGGCTAAGTTTTAGTTTAGTTTAGAGATACAGCGCAGAAACAGGCCCTTCAGCCCACACCAATCAGCGATCCCCGCACACCAACACGATCCTGCACACACTAGGGACAATTTATAATTTGGAGTGTGGGAGGAAATCGGAGCACTCGAAGAAAACCCATGCAGCTCACAGGGAGAACGTACAAACTCAATGCAGACAGCACCCGTGGTCAGGATCGAACCTGGGTCTCTGGCACTGTAACTCTACTGCAGCGCCTCCGTGCCGCCTAATGAGAGGCATGACCAAGCTAGTCCCATTTGTCTGTGTTTGTCCAATAAACCTCTAAGCCTTTCCTATCCATGTTCCTGTCCAAGTGATGTTTAAATCTTGTGTGTTTGTACCTCTCTCAACTACTTCCTCTGGCAGTGCGTTCCATTTCGCCCGCCCCCTTCTGACTGAGCAGGTTGCCCCTCAGATTCCCATTTAAACCTTACTCTCATCGTAAACCTATGCCATCTAGTGCTTGATTCACCCTCCCCATGCCCTTCATGATCTTATACAACTCTACAAAATCACCCCTGTGCTGCAAGGAAGAAAGTCCGAGCTTTTCCAGCCTCTCCTTCTAACTAGTCGCTCGATTCCTCGCAACATCTTTAACGCCAGAATTTTAACAAATTCTGGATGAGAAAAGAAACGAGAATGGATTGGCCTCACTCACCGTTAACGCCTTCATTGCCACATGTGGGTTTTTGTGATTTACTCTCTTCATAATCGCCTTCAGACAATCTTTAGATCTAAAGTTAAAAAAAAAATACATGTTAAAATATTAAACGTAAGCTAACAATCAACATTTCGAATGTTGCACCCTGCTGCACTTTAGAGTCACACAGCGTGGAAACAGGCCCTTCAGCCCACACCAACCAACACGTCCCATCCACACTATTCCCACCTGCATCCATTTGGCCCATATTCCTCTAAACCTGTCCTATCCATGTACTGGTTTAAATGGTTCTTAAACATTGTGATAGGGCCTGTAAATGTGATTACACCGCCAACAACAGGCAGATTCAAGTTTTCACTGATCCTGATTTTAATCTCTGGCTGAATTAAAATCACACTTATATTTTAAAGAATCGCAACGTGATCTATAGGATAAGGTCAATTTGTGTCATGGAGTCATTCAGCACAGAAACAGGCCCTTCAGCCCAATGCGTCCAAGTGGGCCAAAATACAGCATCTCAGCTAGTCCCATTTGCCCACATTTTCCCCGTATATCCCTCCTATCCATGAATGTTCATGCATCTTCAACCTTAGGTCATCTTGGTCAGCAAAGACATGTGGAGGTGAAGGGCCCCGTTTCAGTGCTGTTGGGCTGAATGCCTTCTAGTTCTCGCTTCCCCTACCCGGGAAAAAAAGACCGCATTCACTCCAGCTATGCCCCTCATGATTTGATATACCACGATAAGAGCACCCCTCAGCCTCCTGCGCTCCAAGGAACATTACAAGCAAGTAAGGCACACACTCCCCTTTGCCAATTTACACAGACACACACACACACAAACCTATACGATCCGTACAATTAACTTCACCAGCAGTGTAAAGCAAAAAGTGCTAATTCTGAAATTGGACAGAGCATTCTAGAAATAGCAAAGCAGGCGACTTCTGCAGATAAACAGACACAGAGTTAATAATTTAGGTAGAAGCAAGGACGTGCCCATTGCTAGTTACACAGAAGGTCACAAAGTGCTGGAGTAACTCAACAGGTCAGGCAGCTTCTCTGGAGAATATGGACGGGTGACGTTTTGGGTGGGACCTGCAGATGATTAATTCAGACTATTGTAATATATTAGGTTGATGACTTTTCACCAGAAATATGTTCCTGGCATTTGTCGCAAATAATCTTAGAATGGACGTGGAAAAAAACAAAAAAATCTCACTTAAAACATCAGACTTGCTTTTCTGATTCTGAGGTTTTGTATGATTTTAATCCTGTTTTTTCATTTTTATTATTTCTTTAGCTGTCCAGTGTAATTAATTACTTTTTAGATAAATTACAAAAGATGATAGATCGTAAGACAGAGGAGCAGAATTAGGCCATTTGGCCCATCGAGTCTGCTCTGCCCTTCGATCATGCCTGATCTATCTCCCATTCTCCTGCCTTCTCCCCATAGCCCTTGACACCCTTACTAATCTATCAATCTCCACTTTAAAACTACCCAATGAGTTGGCCAAAAGGGTGAAATATTACAATCAGGGGAAAGTTAGTGTCACAATAACAAGCTGGCAAACATGTAATTGCTCAAAATGGCTCAGTCAATGTCTAAAGCATATGCTGAAACAGCATGTGCAAATATCTTAATTACAATAGATAATAGGTGCAGGAGTAAGCCATTCGGCCCTTCGAGCCAGCACCGCCATTCACTGTGATCATGGCTGACCATCCCCAATCAGTATCCCATTCCTGCCTTCTCCCCATATCAACTGACTCAGCTATCTTTAAGAGCTCTATCTAACTCTCTCTTGAAAGCATCCAGAGAATTGGCCTCCACTGACTTCTGAGGCAGAGAATTCCACAGATTCACAACTGTCTGGATAAAAAAGTTTTTCCTCCTCTCCGTTCTAAATGGCCTACCCCTTATTCTTAAACTGTGGCCCCTGGTTCTGGACTCCCCCAACATCGGGAATGTAATTATTCTGCCTCTAGCATGTCCAATCCGTGTATGTTTCAATAAGATCCCTTCTCATGCTTCTAAATTCAAGCGTATACAAGCCCAGCCGCTCCATTCTTTAAACATATGACAGTCCCGCCATCCCGGGAATTAACCTTGTGAACCTTCGCTGCACTCCCTACAAACAGCAGCTTGGTATTTTTACAAATAAAATATACAAAAAAAACAATAATAGTACAAACAGACAAAACGAATGCCCACAGTTAAGTGCAGAGTTTAATGGAGGTTGTAGTGTTTAATAGCCTGATGGTTCTAGGGAAGAAGTTGTTCCTGAACCTGGATGTTACAGTTTTCAGGCTTCTGTACCTTCTTCCCGATGGCAGGGGTGAAATGAGTGTGTGGCCAGGGTGGTGTGGGTCTCTGGTGATGCTGGCTGCCTTTAAAGCAGCAGCTCCTGTAGATCCCTTTAACCGCAGTGACTCCAGTCGGGTCACTGTGACGCAATCAGATGCGAGAATCTTCTGCTTTTCTTTAAGCAGGCCGCCAATGTTATTTGTGGATCCTTGTTGCAAGAATGCAGCCACAGAGGCAATGCAGCAGTGTCAGGGGGAGGGGGTCAATCACAATCACAGATCCAGCCCAGTGGACGACATCGTCGGGAGCTCGCAGGTCCCAGGTTGGTGACCAGCTCTACGGAGCTTCCGCAACAACAGCTTCGTCCGCTGGACTGGAAGGAGGCAGCCTTGGCAGCTTCGACCGCCCCGGGTTGCGGAGTTTGAACCGGCCCGTTCGCGGAGCTTGGATTCAGCCACGGGATTTACTTACCATCACCCGGCGGAGTCACAACATTGGAAGCCTGGATCGCCTCAGCGCAGAGGGAGAACAAGGAGGGAAGAGACAAGGACTTAAGACTTTTGCCTTCCATCACAGTGAGGAGGTGCCTGGTGAACTCACTGTGGTGGATGTTAAATCTGCGTTTATTGTGCGTTCTGTTATTTTATTCTATGTTATGACTGCAAGACAAACAAAATTTTGTACAGACTGAAAAGTCCGAATGACAATAAAGGAATACAATACAATAAGCTGCTAAATCGTAGGACGATGTCACTGGGGAACATGGTACAAAGCCAAAAAGGGCGAAGGAGGAGAAGCAGAAGGCAAAGAGGAAATAAGTTAAAATGTATTTCCCACGCATACCCATTTGGTGTTGTCCCAACACGATCACAGATGTCCATGATGAGGGTCCAGTCTTCACTGGTATTATGCTCATTTGTGGCTTTTTCTGAAAAAAAAACAAAAATAAGTCACATCCATAGTACAGCGGATAAATCAATCACTCAGACCAACCGGTACACAACAATTTCATATTTAAATGTATACATAATAATTGATTTCCATAGAACAGAGCAGCATTTGAGCAGGTCCTTCGGCCCACGATGTCAGTGCTGAACTTAGTGCCAAACTAAACTAAATCCTTCTGCCTGCACATGATCTTTATCCCTCCATATTTCGGTACTTTAATCGGACTTTACCTTGCACTGAATGTTATTCCCTTTATCATGTATCTGTACACTGTAGATGGCTCCATTGTAATGCGTAGGAAGGAACTGCAAATGCTGGTTTAAACCGAAGATAGACACAAAATGCTGGAGTAACTCAGCGGGTTAGGCAGCATCTCTGGAGAGAGAAGGACGGGTTGACGATTCGGGTCTGAAGAAAGATTTCGACCCAAAACGTCACCCATTCCTTCTCTCCAGAGTTACTCCAGCATTTTGTGCCTATGTTCGATTGTAATCACACATAATCTTTCCGCTGACTGGTTAGCACACAAAAGCTTTTCACTGTACCTCGGTACATGTGACAATAAACTAAACTAGCCATCTACAATCCTTTTTAAACGCCTCTATCGTATCTGCATTCATGCCACATGTTCAGGCAGTCGCCAGTACCATTACTGTATGGGGACAACTTGGCTTCTTACTTAAAAACACCCAAGAGTGTGTAGTTTAGTGATAGAGCATGGAGACAGACCCTTCGGCCCATTGAGTCCATGCCGACCATCGATCACCCGTTCACACTAGTTCTATTTTGCTCCACTTTGGGATCCACTCCCTACACACCAGGGGTAATTAAATTACAGAGGCCAAATAACCAAATAACACGCGCAGTCACAAGGAGAACATGCAAATTCCACACAGTCAACGTGAGGTCAGGATCAAACCAGAGTCTCTGGCGTGGTGCAGCAGCAGCTCAAACAGCTGTGCCATCATTAAATTGTGAAGGAAACCTCAGATAAACCTAGGATTTTACAGGACAGCCCAGATTACATTGCAGCATGGAAATTTACATATTTAGGCTGCATTACAATCAATTTCAGTATCCATATGAGCAACCAAAATGGAGCTGAAAGTTTTTTAGTCAGGGAAGACGACTCACTGATCCACTAGACTTTAGAGATACCGTGTGGAAAGAGTTTAAGAAAGAAGTGCAGATGCTGGTAAAATCGAAGGTAGACACAAAATGCTGGAGAAACTCAGCGGGTGAGGCAGCATGTACGGAGAGAAGGAATTCTCAGAATGAAGAAGGATCTCAACCTGAAACGTTGGCAATTCCTTCTCCACGTAGATGCTGCCTCAGCCGCTGAGTTTCTCAGTATTTTGCGCCTACCTGTGGAAAGAGGATCTTCAGCGCACCAAGTCAGAGATCATCCCATGCACTAACACTATCCTACACACTAGGGACGTTTTCCAATTTAGCCAAAGCCAATTAACGTTCAAACCTGTATGACTTTGGAGTGTGGGAGGAATCTGGAGCACCTGGGGAAAACCCTCGCGGACAAGGGGAGAACGTACAAACTCTACAGACAGCACCCGTAGTCAGGATCGAACCCTGGTCTCCGGCACTGTGAGGCAACAACTCTACAGCTGCACCACCCTGCCACATGAAGTCCATTCTCATCATGGATTGTCTTTCTGCTGACTGGATAGCACTGGATAACATAAGCTTTTCACTGTACCTTGGTACATGCGACATAAAAACTAAACTGACATGTTCTGTAGCACAACGGAACACATGTGTAAAGGTCACTTTAATTGGCTCCAAAACACTTTGGAACATCCTGCGATTGGGAAAAAGGACTGGACGAGCAAGTCGCATTGTTTAGGGATGAGTCCTTATTTACAGGACAAACCTGGCTCAGGTTTCAACATCAGAGTCAACAGTAACTGACCCAGTAATAACATTGTTGATCTAAAGGTTTTCTATATCTGCGGTTACAGGATATTGCTAAACTTTGCCGTTTTGCAATAACTGCCTTTGCAGCAATGAGTCCCGAATGACGGGGGAAATCTATGGCAAACATAGCACTGTACAGCCAGGCAACCTAAAAGTTGTGTCATTTTGCCCAGCTTGGCAAGCACCCGGGACACCTGCCGTTCAACTCTGAGTGGGGGCCCCCCTCTCTATCTCTCTCTCTCTCTCTCTGTCACTCTCCGTCTCCGCCCACCATCCGTGTCCGTGTCCCCGCTCTCCGGCCACTCCTCATCCGCCGGCACGGCCGGCCTCCCTGCACATGCGCACTGCCACAGCCTGCACATCCTCCCTCTGCACACAATTACGGCCAGCACATCATTGGGCACATCATTGGCCGCACTGCACATGCGCATTGCCACGACAACTGGTCGGCGCCGGGCACTTTCTCCCTCCCTTTGCATTGTGGGAGATCTGGTCGCCATTGCTGTCCGGACGCCGCCTCGCCGCGACCGCTGAAAAACTAAAGCAAAATCACTCCCTGGAGCAACTCTTGCTTCTTGGTTTCCTGGTCCTCCGAAAATATTCCAAATGGAATTTAAACTGGAGGTAGTATTTATCTCCTGTTCTGTATTATATTTACATATTCTGTTGTGCTGCAGCAAGCAAGAATGTCATTGTCCTATTTGGGCCACAAGACAATAAAACACTCTTGACTTGGATTTAAGCAAAAAAAGAGTTCTTGGGGGAAAAAAAGAGCTACCTTAAATTTAGTTGCATCTGGTTGGGTAACTATGGTAGGGTGAAGACTATTCCATGCTTTAATTGTGTGGGGGAACTCCATGGAGCAGCCAGCATCTCTGGATAGAAGAAATTGGGTGACGTTTCGGGTTGAGACCCTTCTTTAGACTCCCTCTGGTTTTAGTGTTTTTAGTTTAATTTAAAGATACAGCGTGGAAACAGGCCCTTCGGCCCAACGAGTCCTCGCCGACCACCGATCACCTGTACACTAGTTCTATCCCACACATTAGCTACGCAGGTCAAGAGGGTTTTATTCTCTCACGTCCCAGTTAGAGCTCTCTCTCTCTCCCTCTCCCTCCTGGGATTAAAGTTCTATCGTATAGTATCGTGTGTGTAGGAAAGAACTGCAGATGCTGGTTTAAACTGAAGAGAGACACAAAAAGCTGGAGTAACTCAACAGGTCAGACAGATTCTCTGGACAAAAGGAAAATATATTACGTTTTGGGTTGGGTCTGAAAAAGGTTCCTGCACACCTTTGGAATGTGGAAGGAAACAAGAGCACCTGGAGAAAACCCATGCGATCAAAGGGAAAAGGAGTAAACTCCATACAGACAGCACCCATATTCACGATCAATTCTGGGTCTCTGGCACTTTTAGGCAGCAACTTTATGGCCAATGTACTGCCCCATAGTCTTGAACTGAATTAAAACATATAGTAGCTGTAAAGAGTGATATAGTGTCACTTAGAGATTTAGACTGAAAATGGAGTTCCTTTTTTTTTAGTAACCAAAGTTATCAACGTATATTTTTTTGTGTGTTGGAAAACAAAATATAGTGGCACAGCTGGTAGACTTGCTGCCTCACATACCAGAGATCTGTGTTTGATCCTGTCCTCGGGCACTGTCTATGTTGAATTTGCACATTCTCCCTGCAAGCGTCCCAGAGACGCATTGGCATTGTAGGTTAACTTGTCTCTGTAAAATCGCCCCCGATGTGCAGGGAGTGGGTGAGGAAAATGGGATAACAGAACTTGTGTGAATAGGTAGACAAAAAATGCTGGAGAAACTCAGCGGGTGAGGCATCATCTGTGAGGCGAGGGAAAAAGGCGACGTTTCGGTGGGACTGATGTGTGGGTGGGGCGGAGACAGCTGCGGGAGAGCTGGGAATGGGAGGGGAAGGAGGGAGAAAGCAAGGACTACCTGAAATTGGAGAAGTCAATGTTCATAAATATGGGGTGTAAATTACCCAAGCGAAATACGAGGCGCTGTTCCTCCAATTTGCGGTGGGCCTCACTCTGGAGGAGGCCCAGGACAGAAAGGTCGGATTCGGAATGGGAAGAAGAGTTGAAGTGCTGAGCCACCGGGAGACCAGGTTGGTTATTGCGAAAGGAGTGGAGGCGTTGTGCGAAGCGATCGCCAAGCCTGCGCTTGGTCTCACCGAGGTTGATCATACGCTGAATAATCCAACCACATTTTTGTTTGGAAGTGGAAAGAAATAATAGAAATTGCATTCATTGCAACGTGTAAAAAGAGTTGAGATACTGTATTATAATTTTGCTGCATGTCATTGTGGTATATATCACGTCTTGATTGGTGAATATATTTCGTTTGTGATTTTACTTGAAGCTGAAATAATCTGTGAATGCTTCATTGACCATAATTCCGACTGATAACTACGCACTTCGTCCGAGCATATTATCGCACGTGTCATGCAAGCAGTCTTAAACGACCACCAAAACTCTAATTTGGCAACCTAAAAATTTGCCAAGGTTGCCCGACTAGAAACAGAGAAAAAAAAGTTAAGTGAGAGCCCTGTCTAGTGTTGGACATTTCCACCCTGGGGGAAAAGGTTCTGACCATCTGGCCGATCTATGCTTCAGAATTTTATTTACTTCTATCAATGGTATGTTGGCTTTCATTGCAAAAGGATTTGAGTATAGGAGCAGAGAGGTTCTACTGCAGTTGTACAGGGTCTTGGTGAGACCACACCTGGAGTATTGCGTACAGTTTTGGTCTCCAAATCTGAGGAAGGACATTATTGCCATAGAGGGAGTGCAGAGACGGTTCACCAGACTGATTCCTGGGATGTCAGGACTGTCTTATGAAGAAAGACTGGATAGACTTGGTTTATACTCTCTAGAATTTAGAAGATTGAGAGGGGATCTTATAGAAAACTTACAAAATTCTTAAGGGGTTGGACAGGCTAGATGCAGGAAGATTGTTCCCGATGTTAGGGAAGTCCAGGACAAGGGGTCACAGCTTAAGGATAAAGGGGAAATCTTTTAAAACCGAGATGAGAAGAACTTTTTTCACGCAGAGAGTGGTGAATCTCTGGAACTCTCTGCCACAGAGGGTAGTTGAGGCCAGTTCATTGGCTATATTTAAGAGGGAGTTAGATGTGGCCCTTGTGGCTAAGGGGATCAGGGGGTATGGAGAGAAGGCAGGTACGGGATACTGAGTTGGATGATCAGCCATGATCATATTGAATGGCGGTGCAGGCTCGAAGGGCCGAATGGCCTACTCCTGCACCTAATTTCTATGTTTCTATGTTTCTATCAAGTCTGCCCTCAACCTTCGACATCCCAAACACAGAATTTCCAAGCATCTGGAACCGGAAGCTACGAGGAGTTAGAAGCTGTGATGCTACATGGATGTCAGTCACTAAGCAAACAATAACCTAGCAAATCTCATTGATGGCAGCAACAGAATTTGAGAAGAAAACAACCTCTAAAAATCAACAAGGCAAAGAAGACATTTGTGGGCGGCACAATGGTAGTTGCTGCTTTACCGTGCCAGGGACCTGGGTTCGATCCTGACTACGGGATCCTGAATACCCCGTGACCTTCATGGGTTTTTTTTTCCCCCGGGTTCTCCTGTTTCCTCCCACATCCCAAAGACGTGCAGGTTCTAAGTTAATTGGCTTCTGTAAATTGTTCCTAGTGTGTAGGTTAGAACCATAAAATTATATAGAACATATAAAATTATAAAAGGACTGGACAAGCTAGATGCAGGAAAAAAATTCCCAATGTTGGTCGAGTCCAGAACCAGGGACCACAGTCTTAGAATAAAGGGGAGGTCATTTAAGACCGAGGTGAGAAAAAACATTTTCACCCAAGAGAGTTGTGAACTTATGGAATTCCCTGCAACAGAGGGCAGTGGAGGCAAAATCACTGGATGGATTTAAGAGAGAGTTAGATAGAGCTCTAGGGGCTAGTGGAGTCAAGGGATACGAGGAGAAGGCAGGCATGGGTTATTGATAGGGGACGATCAGCCATGATCACAATGAATGGCGGTGCTGGCTCGAAGGGCTGAATGGCCTCCTCCTGCACCTATTTTCTATGTAACTAGTATACAGGTGATTGTTGATCGGCACGGACTCGGTGGGACGAAGAGCTTGTTTCAATTCTGTATCTCCAAGCAAAACATGTTTGAGCAGATGTGATGACTAATGGTCAGCTGACTGTCACGATCTAAACTTGAAGATTGGCCAAGTTGGAAAGAGTAGCCAAAGACTCAGTGCTCCAATGATTTTTACATTGGGCTCCATTTACTGAATTTAACAAACTGAAGCAAACTTACCACTTGGCATTTAAGTGTGGGAGAAATGTGAATGGAATGCAATTGGACTTCCATGAGCCTTTTAACAAAGTACCACTCAAGAAGTCATTAAACATCACACAGCATCGGGAAAGTATACTGGAATGAATTGATATAGAACAGAGAAAAAAAACAAAAGCAATAAAGGGGTCTTTTTTGGGTTGGGAGACCGTGGTTGGATACTTCAGCAACTTCAACAATTCACAGACTGATGAACCAGTTTAATTTAGTTTGTTATTGGCACGTTTCAAAGCGCAATGAAAAGCTTATTTGTTGCGTGCTATCAGTCAGCAGAAAGACTATACATGATGCATGACTATTAATGCTGGACCCTCTGCAGTTTGCATATCGGGCCAATAGATCTGCAGATGATCTGGGCCTGCACTTCATCCTCCAGCACCCAGACTGCCAGGGGACTTATGCGAGGATTTTGTTTGTGGATTTTAGCTTTGCATTCAACACCATTGTGCCAGAGCTACTACACTCCAAACTTTCCGAGTTGACTGTGCCTGAACCCCTCTGTCGATGGATCACCAGCTTCCTGACAGACAGGAATGCATTTCGTTGTCTCTGTACTGTACACTGACAATGACAATTAAAATTGAATCTGAATCTGAATCTGAGGAAGCAGCATGTGAGGCTGGGAAAACACATCTCGGACCCGCAAACCCTCAGCATAGGAGCACCGCAAGGCTGCGTACACTACCCTCTCCTCTACATCAATGACTGCACCTCCACTGACTCCTCTATCAGATTCAGATTCAGATTCAATATCAAGCTTCTCAAGTGTGCGGACGACACAACCCTGATTGAACTGATCCAGGATGGGGAGGAATCTGCCTACAGACAGGAAGTGTCACAGCTGGTGTCCTGGTGTCATCGCAACAACCTGGAGCTCAATGCTCTTAAGACAGTTGATAGTAAACTTTAGGAGAGCTCCCCCTCCCCCCACTCACCATCAACAACACCACAGTCTCGTCTGTGGAGTATTTTAGGTTCTTCGGAACCGTCGTCTCCAAGGACCTTAAATGGGGGGCTACCATCGACTCCACAGTCAAAAAGGCATAACAGAGGATGTACTTCCTGCGGCAGGTGAGGAAGCACAATCTGCCACAGGCAATGATGGCCCAATTCTATACGGCCATTGAGGAGTCTGTCCTCACCTTCTCCATCGTGGTCTGGTTTGGCTCAGCCACCGAGCACGACACCTGGAGGCTGCAGCGAATCGTCCGATCAGCAGGGAAGATTATTGGCTGCAACCTTCCCTCCATCGACAAACTGTACACTGCAAGGGCCAGGAAGCGAGTGGGTAAGATCATCTCTGAGCCCTCTCACCCTGGCCACAAACTCTTTGAATCACTTCCCTCTGGAAGGCAACTCCGGACTGTCAAAGCTGCCAAAACAGCTTTTTTATCCCACGAGTAGTAGCTCTACTCAATACCCAAAAATTTGTAGCCTCCTTTTGCTGTGGTATTTTATTTAATGCACATGTTTAATCGATAATGTTTTATTATTAATGTTTAATGTTTTAGGCGTCATTCCTAACTCTCACTGTACGTCACTTACGGGCTGAGCACCAAGGCAAATTCCTTGTATGTGAATACTTGGCCAATAAACATATTCATTTATTCATTCATTACCAAATGGCCACGACACCATCAAGCCGTCCACAGCGTACAGATACAGGATACAGTATAACGTTAGTGCAAGATAGGATCTGATTAAAGATAGTTTGAAATTCTACAATATGGTGGATGGGAGGTCAGGACCACTCTCTGTCATCTCTCGTTCCCCTTTTCCCTGACTCTCAGTCTGAAGAAGGGTCTTGACCCAAAACGTCACCTATTCATTGCCACTTTCATTTCACTGCACATCTCGTGTGTATGTGACAAATAAACTTGACTTGACTATTCCTTTTCTCCAGAGATGCTGCCTGACCCGCTGAATTACTCCAACTTTCTGTGTCTGTCGTCGGTGTAAACCAGCATCTGCAGTTCCTCCCCACCCACTCTCTAATTGGTGAGAGGAACGTTCAGTTGCCTGAGGGAAGCTGTTATCAGGCAATCAAGTGGATATAGATAGGCCAAGAAACTTAAATGTGGATGAGAGTGATGTTATCACTTTGGTAGATGGAAAGTGGATCATTTTTAAATCACTTCTAACTGTTCATTGGCCTTCGTTGCCTTGGCGAGACCGCATTTGGAACATTCAGTACAGACGCAATCTCCCTGCCCACAATGCTATGTTAAATAGGTCTGGATAAAGGTTCATCAATTTAATATTCCTGGGAAGCGTGGGTGTTGGGTAGAGTGTTGTCCTAGATGCAGAATTTTAGCAGATTGGACCGATGCTTTCATAAATTACGGCGGCACAGCGGGTAGAGTTGCTGCCTTACAGGGCCAGAGACCCGGGTTCGATACTGACTACAAGTGCGGTCTGTACGGTCTCCCCGTGACCTGCGTGGGTTTTCGCCGGATGCTCCGGTCTCCTCCCACACTCCAAAGACGTAAAGGTTTGCAGGTCCTGCTGGCCAGCCACCATAACGGCTGCTGCCGCCCGGCTCTCTTCCAAACCCCCCCCCAGCCCGGCTCCGTCACGCTAGCGGAAGGCACAGATAGGCTGCTTTTCGCTGTCCCCGCGAGCTTGCACTCTCGGAAAATCCCGCGCGTCAACGGGCGTACGTAGCTTCTTGACGTCGTATGCCTAACGCGTGGCTTTGCGCGATGACTTCAGGCCACCCACCCCTTGCAACCGCGCGTTGCGGGAACAGACCCAATGGGTCTGCGCTTGGTCTAGTTATTCATTAAAATGCTATTCAAAACCCACCAATTTGAACACCTCTCCCCAACAGCTCAGATGATCTGGTTCACATTAAAATACTTTGATGGCGAGTTGTGAAATATTTCTCATTAGTCATAGGAGCAGAATTAGGTCATTCGGCCATTCATTCATCAATGATCTATCTTTTCCTCTCAGCCCTATTCTCCTGCCTTTTACCCCCATAACATATGACGCCCCTACTAATCAAGAACCTGTCAATCTCCGCCTAAAAAATACCCATTGACCCATCTGATTCAATGGATTCCACAGATCACCATCTGATGTAAAGAAATTCCTCCTCATCTCATTTCTAAAAGGTACGTCCTATGCAAGCATTTATTTCAAGAGGGCCAGAATACAAACACAGGAATGTAATACTGAGATAAACACAAAATGCTGGAGTAACTCCAAGGGACAGGCGGCATCACTGGAGAGAAGGAATGGGTAACGTTTCGGGTTGAGGCCCTTCTTCAGACTCCAGCATTTTGCGATATAAACCAGCATCTGCAGTTCTTCTCTCCACATGTGATACTGAGGCTCTATTGGAATAGGGATACTTTATTGTCACATGTGTCTAAGCAGTGAGATTTTTGCTTGCATACACAATATATACAAATAACAGCCACCAATCACGCTGACAAATTTACAAAGCACCGGCCCCCCCACCCACGATTGTTATTCCCCTCCCTCCTCACAGACCCCCCCCCCCCCCCCCCACGCCGGTCCGACTGCATTTGGAGCATTGTGAGCTGTTTTGGACACCATATCTGAGGAAGGATGTATTGGGTAGGGAGAGGGTCCTGAGGAGGTTTACAAGAATGATCCCAGGAATGAGTGGGTTAACATATGATGAGCGTTTGACAGCACTGGGCCTGTACTCGCTGGAGTTTAGACAATAGACAATAGGTGCAGGAGTAGGCCATTCGGCCCTTCAAGCCAGAACCGCCATTCAATGTGATCATGGCTGATCATCCCCAATCAGTACCCAGTTCCTGCCTTCTCCCCATATCCCCTGACTACGCTATCTTTAAGAGTCCTATCTAGCCCTCTTGAAAGTATCCAGAGAACCGGCCTCTATCCCCCTCTGAGGCGGGGAATTCCACAGACTCACAGCTCTCTGTGAGAAAAAGTGTTTCCTCATCTCCATTCTAAATGGCTTGCCCCTTATTCTTAAACTGTGTCCCCCGATTCTTAGAAAGATGAGGGGGGGACTTCATTGAAACGTACCGAACAGTGAAAGGCTTGGATAGAGTGGATGTTTCCACTAATGGGAGAGTCTTGGACTAGAGGTCAGAGCCTCAGAATTAAAGGACGTTCTTTAGGAAGGAGATGAGGGGGAGTTGTTTTTTTTGTCCGAAGGGGTTAATCTGTGGAATTCTTTGCCACGGAAGGATGTGGAGGCCAAGTCAATGGATGTTTGTAAGACAGAGGTAGATATAATTCTTGATTAGTACAGGTGCGAGGTGTTATGGGTAGAAGGCTGGAGGATGAGATTAGGATGGGAAGGACAATAGGTGCAAGAGTACACCATTCGGCCCTTTGAGCCAGCACCATCATTCATTGTGCTCATGGCTGATCATCCACAATCAGTACCCCGTTCCTGCCTTCTCACCATATCCCCCGACTCCGCTATCAGAGAGAGATCAGCCATGATTAAATGGTGCTGTAGACTTGATGGGCCAAATGGCCTAATTCTCATCCTATCACATGACCTTCATCAGATTATGGGGCCCAAAGATACTCACAGTAGTCCAAATGCAGTCTGACCAGTGCCTTATAAAGCATTACATCCCTGTTTTTAATATTCTAGTTCTCTCAAAATAAATGGTGTCATTGCTTTTACCTTCCTTACTACTGATTCAACTTGCAAATTAACCTTTTGGGAATTCTGCACTAGCACTCCCAATTCCTCTCCCCATTTAGAAAATAGGTTACACCTTTATTCCTACTACCGTACATGAATCATTCTAGCAACGTATAAAATGGAGCCATGGTCCAAGGTCCCTTTGACTTCAGACAATTATAGTGTTATGTGAAGAGCGCAAGAACAACTTTAAATCCCTACATGTTAAGAAAATATAAACTAAGGGCAAAATAAAAATCAGAGATCGCAAAAAGTCTTTTTTTTTTTCATAAACAAAAATCAACTGATCCTAAAAAAGCAATAGCAATTTCAGAATGGCAAATATGATCAATTTCCCCGAGACCTGCAGACTATCCATAAACTGTAGAATTGAATCATTACATATCAGACCCAAGTGCAAAGATAAAGCATCTCTCAAGATTTCTACCTCTCACCCATTCCGTGTCACAACAACTGCTGCTGCATTTCAAAGATGTTTAATTGGGTCAAAAGCCCTTTGGACATTGTACGAAGTTCCATGTGAAGGCACGCCTTTGTTATCTTGGGATTTATGGATTCTTGCAGCATGGAAAATGGCCATTCACATCAGACTTCCCATGCCAGCTTCATGAAAGAAACAACCCTTACTTTAGTTTAGAGATACAGCGCGGAAACAGGCTCTTCAGCCCACCGAGTCCGCACCGACCAGCGATCCCCGTACACTAACACTATCCTACATACTGGGGACAATTCACTGAATCCAATTAACCTACAAACCTGTATGTCTTTGGAGTGTGGGAGAAAACTGGAGCATCCGGAGAAAACCCACGCTGTCACAGGGAGAACGCACAAACAGCGCCCGTAGTCAGGATCGAACCCGTGTCTCTGGCAATGTAAGACAGTAACTCAACCGCTGCACCCCTGCCGCCCTTAAAACACTAGTAATCCTTCTGAATGCATGTACACAATTTCATTTTGAACATTTTCCCCCTTATCCTGTATTTGTACACTCTGGATGACTTGACTGCAATCATATATGGTCTTTCCGCTGACTGGATAGCACGCAACAAAAAAGCTTTTCACCGTACCTCGGTACATGCACAATAAAAGTAAAGATGTTGTTAAATTACTTTGACTCCCTGATCAGACAATATTTTTCCATATTGCAGTAGCGTGATGCATAGAAGAATCCTACCAACTCCCCACCCTGCACCACCTCATTGTCCCACCTCTCACACTGTCCTGGGCCATTTACCAATGATCTGAAAACTCTCTAGATCCTGCAAAGGTGGTTAATAGATGCTGTAGACGTCTGCATTACCACATTTATATTAAGCACATACCATAGGGCAGCACAGCGGTAGTCACTGTATTGTCTGAAGCAGGGTCTCGACCCAAAACGTCACCCATTCCTTCTCTCCAGAGATGCTGCCTGTCCCGCTGAGTGACTCCATCTTTTTGTGTCTACCTTTGGTTTAAGCCAGCATCTGCAGTGCCTTCCTACACATAGTTGCTGCCTTACAACGCCAGGGACCCAGGTTCGTTCATGACTACGGTGTTATCTGTACATAATTGGTTTGATAAAATTGTAAATTGCCATCAGTGTGCATCGGATAGTGTTCGTGTGTGGGGATCGCTGGTTGGTGCAGACTCGGTGGGCCGAATGGCTGTTTCCGCCTTGTATCCCTAAACTCAAATTTCACTGGTTAAGTGACAATAAACACGAAGTTGATCTTGAGGATTGTTTCAATACCAGTGTCTCAAACTAATTCCTATGTTCAGTAGACATAATATTTCTTAAATATATAAATGTCAACGTTTATGAACTATGGCGATAGATGTGGCCCTCCAACCACTCACAGACATGGGATCCGGCTCCTATCAACAAGGTTGCCAGCCCCTGCTCTAAACTAAACATTTTCTGAGTGGGATATTGTATTTTTTGCTTCAAAGGATTAATAATTTTGATATTGAAATTCTGCAAGTTATGCTATTGGACAATACACACACAATGATGTTAAATGCATCCCAGATTATTCCACTACACAAAATGCTGGAGTAACTCAGCAGATCAGACAGCATCTCTGGAGAAAATGGGTAGGTGACGTTTCGGGTTGGGACCCTTCTGAGGAGGCTCTGGGAAGACCCTCTCAGAGCCTGAAGAAGGGTCCCAACCCCAAACATTGCCGATCCATTTTCTCCAGTGATTCTGCCCGACCCGCTGAGTTACTCCAGCATTTTGTGTCTTCGGTATAAACCAGCATCAGCAGTTCCTTCCACTGCCCTTGAGCTTTATGCCATACAAGATCGAACATTTTTAGCTCACAATGTAAATAATCTTATCTTTGCACTGGCCACTAATTCCATTAAGCATCTCACAAAACTGAACACAGTACTTAAGATGCAATCTGGCCAATGAACGACGACTGTCTGGAGTGAGTGTTCTTGTTCAATCACTGTCTCAAGAACTACACTACTGGAGAAACAGAGAGTCTACGTACAACCTTTGGGACAGTTCGGACCACAATTTCTAAGTATGCATTATTCTGCATAAAAAGTCCATTCTCTGTTATTCCATGTTTAACGTATTCAAGACCCTCAATTAGATACCCATGTTTGATCCTGACCCTGGGAGCTGCCTGTGTGGACTTTGCACGTTCTTCTTACAGGTTTCCTCCAGGTGCTCTAGTTTCTTCCCCCATCCTAATGGCCCTGCCCCACTGTACGAGTTCATTCAAGTGCTCTCCAGAGTTAAAAAAAAAACTCGTGGTAAGCACGCAGAATGAACGTAGCGGGTACGTCGGAGCTCGGGGACGTCTCTTAGCGGCTCGAAACGCGGTAAGCTCGGGAAGACTCGTGAAGTTTTTTCAACATGTTGAGAAATGTCCACGAGAGCCCCGTGTACCTGCTAGCGGCCGCTACCTTAAATCTCCGAGTTCGATCCGGGGCAAACTTACGTACAAACTCTTTGAATGAACTCGTACAGTGGGACAGGGCTTTAAGGATGTGTGCCCTCTGTAAAATTGCCTCCAAATGTGTAGGGGGTGTTTGCGAAAGTGGGTGAACATAGAACTGACGTGAACGGGTCATAGCTGGTTGGCGTAGACTCGGTGAGCCGAAGGGCCTGTTTCCATGCTGTATCTCTAAATTAAACTTTGTTGAATGTCATCTACTAAGACTGAAAATTGAAAAGCAGTTCATAGCCAACGAATGACTTATTTAGTAGTTGTACAACAGAAAGTCCACAGCCTGTACAACTATGTTATAATGTCCAGATAATCTGTGTTTTTTTTTTGCACGGTTAATATGCATGGCCAGGTGATCAAGATACCTTGGTCTATTTTAGATCTCTTATGTCCACCAGAGATAGCAGATAGTCCCTCAGTTTAATGTTTGGTCTGAAAGCTGCACCCTCAGTACAGCACTGAAGTCTTAGCCTAGATTTGAGAGCTCAATTCTCAGGAGAAACTAGACTTTGCCTAATACAGTAGTTATACATCTGAACCGTTCCTGATTCACATGACGACTTGGCACAGACCATGGCAACTATTCAACTTGATTTCAGCTGGGTTTAGTTTAGTTTAGAGATACAGAGTGCAATCAGGCACTTCGGCCCATCGGGTCCACGCCGACCAGCGATCCCTGCACATTAACACTATCCTACACCCATTAGGGGCAATTTTTACATTTACCAAGCTAATTAACCTACAAACCTGTACATCTTTGGAGTGTGGGAGGAAACCGAAGATCTCGGAGAAAATCCACGCAGGTCACGGGGAGAACGTACAAACTCGGTACAGTCGGGATCAAACCCGGGTCTCCGGCACTGCATTCGCTGTAAGGCAGTAACTCTACCGCTGTGCAACCGTGACCGCCAAGCACGTGACCTACAGAGGTGGGGCAGCAGCGGAGGAGACCAACAGCTATGCTTGGCCAGGCTGACCCTGCAAACCCCAACAGGACAACAGACCTTCATGGTCAAGTCAAGAACCTTGCACTTACAACAACTGAGACTTGAACATGGTGCCAAATTGGAAACCTATATACTACTGCTATACACTTGTACTGGTTCTGAGATGCTTAAACACGGTCTATCTAAGTGCTTACGTATAGTGATAATTGTACTGAACAGTGTACATAGAAACATAGAAAATAGGTGCAGGAGTAGGCCATTCAGCCCTTCGAGCCTGCACCGCCATTCAATATGATCATGGCTGATCATCCAACTCAGTATCCTGTACCTGCCTTCTCTCCATACCCCCTGATCCCTTTAGCTACAACGGCCACATCTAACTCCCTCTTAAATATAGCCAATGAACTGGCCTAAACTACCTTCTGTGGCAGAGAATTCCACAGATTCACCACTCTCTGTGTGAAAAATGTTTTCCTCATCTCGATCCTAAAAGTTTTCCCCTTATCCTTAAACTGTGACCCCTTGTTCTGGACTTCCCCATCATCGGGAACAATCTTCCTGCATCGAGCCTGTCCAACCCCTTAAGAATTTTGTAAGTTTCTATAAGATCCCCCCTCAATCTTCTAAATTCCAGCGAGTACAAACCGAGTCTATCCAGTCTTTCTTCATATGAAAGTCCTGACATCCCAGGAATCAGTCTGGTGAATCTTCTCTGTACTCCCTCTATGGCAAGAAATGTAAGTAAGCATGCAGTGAAGAAAGCAAATGGCATGTTGGCCTTCATAACAAGAGTTGAGTATAGGAGCAAACAGGTCCTTCTGCGGTTGTACAGGGCCTTAGCGAGAGCACACCTGGAGTATTGTGTGCAGTTTTGGTCCGCTAATTTGAGGAAGGACATTCGTGCTATTGAGGGAGTACAGCGTTGGTTTACAAGATTAATTCCCAGGTTGGCAGGACTGTGATATGCTGAGAGAATGGGGAGCTGGACTTGGTATACTGTGGAGTTTAGAAGGATGAGAGGTTGTCTTATTTAAATGTAGAAGATTATTAAGGGTTTGGACACGCTAGAGGCAGGAAACATGTTCCCGATGTTGGGGGAGTCCAGAACCAGGGGCCACAGTTTAAGAATAACGGGTAAGCGATTTAGAACGGAGACAAGGAAACACTTTTTCTCACAGAGAGTTGATGACGGCAGCCTCTGCCTACAGTCTGTCTGTTTTTCTATCTTTTTTAAATTTTAAGTCTGTTTTAAAAGTATGTTTTGGAGGATTCTTTAGTTATTCTATGTGGGGGAGGGGTGTAGGGTAAGGGGGAAACTGTTTCCCCACTCACTTCCTGGCGAGGATGCGAATATTCTCCGAGTCGCAAACTCGCCCCCCTCCTTGCGGCCTAATAACTGGATTGGCGCGGCCTTTCCTGCCGGGGACCGGACTAAAGCTCCAGCAGCAGTGCAGCACTGGATTCACCGCGGGGCAGGCGATGTCTTACCGGGGATCGCCGTTTAAAGCATGTTGGGCCTGCAGCTTCAACATCCTGGAGCTGTGGTCCGTAGAGCTTCCAGCGCGGGCGGCGCCGACTTTCGTCCTGGGACCTTTTGCCGAGGGTCGCCAGCGTTAAATCTCTGCCCAGCGAACCCCGTGGACTTCGGGAGCACGGACTCCGGTAGGAAGTGGCCGATTCGGATGTCCAAGCCACTGAGGTTGTTCTCCCGTTCTGACTTTGGAGTTCTATCACCCCTGCGAGCGGGCCTGAACATCGGGCCGCCCGTAGCGGCGACAGCGAGGGGTTCGGGAGCCCCCAGACCACAGGAACAACAGAGGACAACAGAGGAGGATGACTGAACTTTGGTGCCTTCCTTCACAGTGGGAAACTTTGATTCTGCTGTGTGGCGATGTCTGTGTTAAAGTCTATCGTGTTTGGTGCTCTTGTTTATTCGTACGGCTGTATGGTGACCACACATTTCACTGCACCAATTGGTACACGTGACAAATAAATGTATCTTATCTTATCTATCTTGAGTGTGGAATTCTCTGCCTCAGAGGGCGGTGGAGGCCGGTTCTCTGGGTACTTTCAAGAGAACTAGTTAGGGCTCTTAAAGATAGGGAATATGGGGAGAAGGCAGGAACGGCGTACTGATTGTGGATGATCACATTGAATGCCGGTGCTTGCTCAAAGGGCTGAATAGCCTACTCCTGCACCTATTGTTTATTGTCCTTCTCTCCATAGTTGCTGCATCACCTGCTGTGTTCCTCCAGCATTTTTGTCTACCTTTGATTTTTCCAGCATCTGCAGTTCTTTCTTAAACATATCATACCAAAAGGACAGTAGACACAAAATGCTGGAGTAAATCAGCGGGACAGGCAGCATCGCTGGAGAGAAGGAATGGATGACGTTTCAGGTCGAGACCCTACTGCAAAGGACTGTACCCCAGACTTCATCTGCTCCATCGATGTCTTTACTGCAAAAAGTCCAATTGGCAAAAAATTCTCGTGATAAAGAACTGCAGAAACTGTTTTTTTTTGTTTGGTTTTTTTTAAACCAAAGTGGAGGAGCAACAGCAGGATAGGCAGGATCTCTGGAGATTAGAGGATAGGTGACGTTTGGGGCCGGGACCCTTCTTCAGACCGATTGAAGGGTCCCAACCCGAAACGTCACCATATAATTTTTCTCCAGAGATGCTGCCTGACCTACTGAGTTACTTCAGTGGTTTGCATCTATCTTTAGCATTAATTTCTAGCTTGCAATCAGAACACCATCGCATGATGGGAGTTGATGCGTGAATCAGGCATCCCTTGCTAAACCTGTAAACCAAGCACAACAATCCAACCCTGTTTTGCCCCAGGGGGCACATCCAAAACACATTCCAGTCTCAATCAGCCAACTGTCAGCTGCTGCTAGGCAAAAGCAAGACTTTTCCCGGGGGGGGGGGAAGGTAGAACTGTAGGAGTTCTATCAGATAGATCCATTAATTGGGGCTCTGGCAGCACGCATGCGGAGGCCGAGGCAAGCTTCTCATTATAAAAGGCAGCACTGAGCCCAAATTCAGTCAAATGTGGGCACACCTCAAGTACAAGGAACACTGTGGCTACCAGGGACCAAGGGGATCAGTACAGAGATAGAGTCGGCATGATACAGCACAGAAACCAGCCTTCCAGCCCAGCTCAATGGGTTCTTTATTATCACATGTACCAGGGTACAGTGAAATGCTTGTGATAATACAGTTCAGTAGGACTATCACCATACATGAGCACGGTTAGTACGGGACATACAGAGCAGCCCACTGCAGCACGGTGATGCAGAGGCAGGGTTGCTGCCTTACAGCGCTAGAGAACAGGGTTCGATCCCGAATACGGGTGCTTGTCTGTAAGGTGAGTAAGGCAAGGCATAGTCTTTACCACCTCAGGCAATTGAGGAAATTCAGAGCGTCTCCGAGGATCCTACAGTGCTTCTACGCAGCGGCGGTGGAAAGCATCTTGTCCGGGAACATTACCATCTGGTTCGGGAATTGCTCTGCCAAGGACAAGAAGGCTATGCAGAGAGTAGTGCGTTCGGCCGATTGCACTATGGGAACTTCACTCACCCCCCTGCAGGAACTATACAACAGGAGGTGCAACTCCAGAGCAAACAAAATCATGAGAGACCTCTTCCACCCCTGCAACGGACTGTTCCAGCCGCTACGGTCAGGCAAACGCCTCCGTTGCCATGCAGCGAGAACGGAGAGGTTGAGAAGGAGTTTCTTCCCAGAGGCAATTCGGACTGTAAACGCCTTTCTCACCAGGGACTAACTCTCCAGAACGTTTTTCCTTCTATTATTTATTATGTAAAAGAATATGTGTGTTATGATTGTGTTTATAATTTGTTTGGTTGTTTTGTTGTTTGTCTTTTGCACAAAAGTCCGCGAGCATTGCCACTTTCATTTCACTGCACATCTCGTATGTGTATGTGACAAATAAACTTGACTTGACTTGTAAGGAGTTTGTACATTCTCCCCGTGACCTGCATAGGTTTTCTCTGGGATCTCTGGTTTCTTCCACACTCCAAAGACGTGCAGGTTTGTAGACTAATTGGCTTGGTGTCATTGTAAATTGTCCCTACTGCGTGTAGGATAGTGTAAATGTACAGAGATTGCTGGTTGGAGCAGACTCGGTGGGCTGAAGGACCAGTTTCCACGCTGTATCTCCAAACCAAGCTGGTCTGAAGAAGGGTTTCAACGCAAAACGTCACCTATTCCTTCTCTCCAGAGATGCCGTCTGACCAGCTGAGTTACTCCAGCTTTTTGTGTGCATCTTCGGTTTAAATTAAACAGCCCACTGAGTCTATGTCAGAGGTGCCATTTTACAGTCCCTGCTGCTGCTACTGGCCTCAAAGGCCCGTTGCCTCCATTCCGGTCGTCCCGTGAACCGTCTCTCTCCTTGCCACGGCCCTCTTCAGCCCTTGTTTCCTGGGGTGGACGCCTCCTGTAAACCTTCTCACTGGGCCCTTTGTCCAGCTCGTCCTTGCCAATCAACATGCCCCCCATCCCAACTAGTCCAATTGGTCCGCTTTTGGCAACACATCCCTCCAAACCTTTCCTGATTGCGTATCTGTCCAAATGTATGGGTAGAAATCAAGTAGATGGCAACTGACCAAGAGAATCCAAAACCAACATGGAGAAATCCCCCAGGTCCCCTCTAAAGAGGGAATAATTGACATGGGTCAGACTAAACCACCATTCTTTACAATACACTAAATTACTTGGAGAGGCAGCCTAATTAAACATTCAACACTCTACAGTCCCAACCCTCAAAGAACAATACACAACATGGCGAGCCTTTATGAATCAATGTGAATGAATCAATTATACAGTCTGGTGCTTTCTATCTTCATCTTGCTTATAGCTGCGGCGAGATGTCTGATCTAATGGCTCAATATACTCAGCACATCGGTAGAGTTGCTGCCTTACAGCGGCAGATACCCGCTCCTGACTATGGGTGCAGATTATTATCTGAATGGTGTCAAGTTGGGAAAAGGGGAAGTACAACGAGATCTACGGGGGGTCCTTGTTCATCTGTCGCTAAGCGTGCAACTACAGAAGGCAGTGAAGAAAGGGAATGGCATGTTGGCCTTCATAACAAGAGGAGTTGAGTACAGCAGCAAAGATGTCCTTCTGCAGTTGTTGTACAGGGCCCTATTGAGACCACACCTGGAGTATTGTGTGCAGTTGTGGTCTCCAAATTTGAGGGAGGACATTCTTGCTATTGAGGGAGTGCAGCGTGTACGTTCACGAGGTTAACTCCCGGGATGGTGGGACTGTCATATGCTGAGAGAATGGAGCAGCTGGGCTTGTATTCACTGGAATTTAGGATGAGAGGGTATCTTATTGAAACATATGAGACTATTAAGTGATTGGACATGCTAGAGGCAGGAAACATGTTCCCGATGTTGAAGAATAAGGGCTAGGCCATTTAGAACGGGTATGAGGAAAAACCTTTTCACCCAAAGAGTTGTGAATCTGTGGAATTCTCTGCCTCAGGAGGCAGTGGAGGCCAATTCACTGGATGCTTTCAAGAGAGAGTTAGATCGAGCTCTTAAAGATAGCGGAATCAAGGGATATGGGGAGAAGGCAGGAACAGGGTACTGATTGTGGATGATCAGCCATGATCACAGTGAATGGAGGTGCTGGCTCAAAGGGCCGAATTGCCTACTCCTGCAACTATTGTCTATGGGGAGTTTGTACATTCTCCCAGTGACCTCCGTGGGATTTTCCCCGAAATCTGCGGTTTCCGCCCAAACTTCGAAGACATACCAGTTTGCAGCTAAGTGGCCTGGTAATATTGTAAATTGTCCCCAAGCGTGTGTAGGATAGTGTTAATATGCGGGTATCACTGGTCGGTGTGGACTCGGTGGGCCAAAGGGCCTGTTTCCACGCTGTACCTCTAAACTAAACTAGATTAATTTCAGGTATGCAGGAGATACCTTGGTGAACTGAACTGCCTCTAAAGGCAAGTATATGTTTCCTTATACAAAAAGGTCAAAACTGTACACAGTCTCTAAGGTGTGGTCTCAACAAACATCCACTCTGGGCACTGTTGTAGCAGATTTCATTTAACCGAGGCATTTAAAATCATGAAGGTCACAGCAAAGTGTTTGTCATAGAATGATACAGCGTGGTAACAGGCACTTCGGCCCAACTTGCTCACACCAGCCAACATGTCCCGTCTACACGCGTCCCGTCTGCTTTGGCCCATATCCCTCCAAACCTGTCCTATCCATGTACCTGTCTAACTGTTTCTTCAAACGTTGGGATTGTCCCCACCTCAACTACCTTCTCATGCAACTTGTTCCATACCCCCACCACCCTTGATGTGAAAATGTTACCCCCCAAATTCCTATTAAAGCTTGCCCCTTCACCTTAAACCCAAGTCTTCATCTCACCCACTCTGGGCAACAGACTGTGCATCTACCCGATCGATTCCTCTCATGATTTATAAGCTCACCCCTCATCGTCCTGAGGTCTAAGAAATAAGAAATAAGAGTATCAGCCTACTCAACCTCTCCCTATAGCTCAGACCCTCTAGTCCTGGCAACATCATCGTAAATCTTCTCTGTACCCTTTCCAGCTTGTGATGGCAGAAGGCTGACATCTGGAGATTTAGTGTAAATGCCCAAAGATCCAGAGAAAATCTCTCAAAGCCTCAAAGGGCCAAGCTGGAGTGGGGAGATGGGGTGGGACACAGCCTGGCAAGTGACTGGTGGATCAGGGTAAGGTGACGAGTTGATAGGCAGATGAGCGGAGATAGTGACCAAGGCTAGAGGTGGAAAGGAGATGTGTCAGAAGGATGTCAGAAAAGGAAAGAAGAGGAGTGAAATGTAAAGCCAGAGGGAGGTGAGGGACTCAGGGTGGGAGATGTGTCAGAAGGAAGGGAAATGAGCAAGGTTGCCCGAGGCGGTGGGAGATAATGGGAGAAATGGGTGCACGTCAAGGTGGGGCAGGGAAACAAAGGGGTGCAGGGGGTGGAGAAATCAGTGTTCAAACCAAGAGGGTAAACTACCTCTTGTCAATAGAATACGAGCACTTGTTCCTCCAGTTGGTGTGTTGCCTTACTCTGAAGAATGGGAGAGGTAGGGAGAATATTACTTCAAATCGGCAAATTCAATGTTAGTGCCATTGGTTTGTCAGTTACTCAAGCAGCATACAATCTCCTGTACCTCCAGTTTGCCCGAGCCCTCACTGAAGGATGGGAGTGTTAGGGGTATTGCTTGAAATTGGAGAATTCAATGTTCATACCTGGAGAAAAAGGATGGGTGACATCTCTTCGATCTGACCTTCTGTTTAATTTAGTTTAGAGATACAGCATGGAAACAGGAACTTTGGACCACCGAGTCCACGCCGACCAGCGATCACCCAAACAATGTTCATACCATTGGATTGTAAGCTACCCAAACGAAATAGGGACTATTGGGGTTCCTCCTTTCCACCCAAGGCCTGAAGAAAGGTTCCAACCCGAAACATCACCTAATCTTTTTACCCCAGGGTTTCTGCCTGACCCACTGAGTTACTCCGGCACTGAGTATCTCTCAACCCAAGGCCACACCCTGGCAATGGAGGAGGCCCAGGGCCGAGAAGGTCTAAGAGGGAACTGCAGATGTTAGTTTAAACCACAAGAAGCTGGAGTAACTCAACGGGACAGGCAGCATCTCTGGAGAGAAGGAATTGGTGACGTTTCGGGTCCAGACCCTTCTTCAGACTGGGGCGGGGGGGGGGGGGGGGGGGGGGGGGGGAGAGAGAAAAGAGGGAGAGGGAGAGGGAAGAGTAAGGTATGAAAAATAGACATCAAAAGAGATTTGGTGCAAGGAAACTGTAGAATAGATCGTCATTAGTTAGGAGAAGGTGACAACAAAGGAACCAAGAGATAAAATGTACTCAGGAGGTTCTCAAAAGGAGACTGCACAGGTGAAATGGGCCGAGTGGCTTCATCCTGTGATCACCACAGACAAGTTTAAGGAGGAAAAACATGGACTTGAGTCCAGTCCGAGGGGCTGACAGTTCACTTAACTGCGGCTGACAGTGAATTGGAGCAGAACGATAATATAAAACTAATAAAAGAGAAAGATTAAAACGTGGTGGCAGACTCACCCACATCTTGGTCGAAGGGGTTGTTGGCGAAGAAAGGCATGGTTGGCGAGGGGGGGGGAGAGAGGGAAGCTGTGAGGTGGAGAGGGAGACGGATACAGAGGTAGGCCGCAGTTCAGGCCTCGGCCTCGTCGCCGCCCTAATCCCGCAGCGCTCGCCCTGCCGCCGCCCGCTGCCGCCGCATCCTCGGGCCCGAGGCCTCCTCTTCCTTCCCCCGCTCGACTGCAGACGCCTCGCAGCTCCTGAATATTCCAAAGGGACTCGGTGTCGGGTGTTAAATGGCGTCGTAGGAGGGAGAGACGGCGGGTCGTTCACTGTCAGCCAACGCAGGGGGCGGCAACGAGCGGGTAATTCGCACTCAGCCGAGGCAGGGGGCGGTAGCGAGCGGGTAATTCGCACTCAGCCGAGGCAGGGGGCGGCAACGAGCGGGTAATTCGCACTCAGCCGAGGCAGGGGGCGGCAACGAGCGGGTAATACATACTCAGCCGAGGCAGGGGGCGGCAGCGAGCGGGTAATTCGCACTCAGCCGAGGCAGGGGGCAGCACAGGCTGTAATCCGCTATCCGCGATGCGCCAGGCTAGGGAGCGGTAATGGGTGAGGAGCTGGAGGAGCGATTCACCATCCGCGCCGCTAGGGGCAGTAGCGGGCATGTAATTCACTGTCAGCCGGGCCAGGGGACAGCAGAGGCAAGTGTGGGAGGGCTGTAATTCACCAGGCGCCGGTCCAGGGAGCGGTAGTGGGCATGTCCAAATATTGGCATGTCTGTGTGTGTGATCAGAGCAGAGCTCTGCTATAGGATCTTTGTGTGTGATTGTGTGGGTGTGGGTGGGTGGACATGTCTGTGTGTGAGATGGTGTGGGTGGGTGTGTGTGCTGGGGGACTGTAATTCAACAGGCGCCGGCCCAGGGGGCGGTAGTGGGCACGTCTGTGTTTGTTTGTGTGTACACAAAAATGCTGGAGAAACTCAGCGGGTGCAGCAGCATCTGTGGGGCGAGTTTCTCCAGCATTTTTGTGTACCTTCGATTTTCCAGCATCTGCAGTTCCTTCTTAAACACATGTGTTTGTTTGTGTGTGTGTGTGTGTGGATATATGCTGGGGGCTGCAATTCCACAGGCGCCGGTCCAGGGGGCGGTAGCGGGCACGTGTCGTGTGTGCTGTGTATGCATGTCACCAGGCGCCGGGGGGGGCGGTAATACAACAGGCGTGTATGCTGGGGGGGCGGTAGCGGGCGCCGGTCAGGGGGTCTGTGGGCACGTGTGTGTGGCTGCTGGGGGCTGCAATTCACCAGGCGCCGGTCCAGGGGGCGGTAGTGGGCACGTCTCGTGTGTATGCTGGGGGCTGCAATTCACCAGGCGCCGGTCCAGGGGGCGGTAGCGGGCATGTCTGCGTCTGTGTCTATGTGTGGGCTGGGGGGCTGCAATTCAACAGGCGCCGGTCCAGGGGGCGGTAGCGGGCATGTCTGCGTCTGTGTATATGTGTGGACTGGGGGGCTGTAATACAACAGGCGCCGGCCCAGGGGGCGGTAGCGGGCGAGGAGTGATTCACCATCCGCGTCGCCAGGGGGCGCTGTGGCGGCGGGGCCGGCAGCTCCAGCGCATGCGCGGCGGGTGTCAGTGACGAGCGATCACCATGGCGGCGGGAGCAGCAGCAGCGGCGGCGGCAGCACCGGAGCACAAACGCGGCGCCAGCGATGCAGCCGCCCGGCGGAGGAGAGGCCCGGGGCCCATCGCCACCGCCTACATGGTCGTTTACAACGTGGTGATGACCGCCGGGTGAGAATTCAAACCTTTCTTCATCTTCGCGGCGTCCCGCGTAGGGACCGTCGCCAAATTACCCTCGCCCTCTCGAAGCGCACAAAGCGCCAAATCCAAGCTCTGGTTAATATTGTAACAGTACATAGAAACATAGAAATTAGGTGCAGGAGTAGGCCATTCGGCCCTTCGAGCCTGCACCGCCATTCAATGTGATCATGGCTGATCATCCAACTCAGTATCCCGTACCTGCCTTCTCTCCATACCCCCTGATCCCCTTAGCCACAAGGGCCACATCTAACTCCCTCTTAAATATAGCCAATGAAGTGGCCTCAACTACCCTCTGTGGCAGAGAGTTCCAGAGATTCACCACTCTCTGCGTGAAAAAAGTTCTTCTCATCTCGGTTTTAAAGGATTTCCCCTTTATCCTTAAGCTGTGACCCCTTGTCCTGGACTTCCCTAACATCGGGAACAATCTTCCTGCATCTAGCCTGTCCAACCCCTTTACATTACCCTAATATTGTAAACATAGTGTTTCGAGCGCGAATGTAGGCTTTCACGTTGATTTTCTCCTTTACTGTTACCACGTATGGTCCACAAATATAATTTAGAGATAGTCTCTTCAACTGTCTTGAGAGGCTGCTAAATTGGAGGAATCAGTGTATGCCGCAAAAATGTGGTTAAATGTTGCAATAGATGCAATACTACTTTTGTCTTCCACTTGAAACACTTGCATTATTAGGGGAAAGAACTGCGTAAAAGATTGCAAATATTCAGTCCGTTTAATATTGTCATGTGTACCGAGGTACAGTGAAAAGCTTTTCTGTTGCGTGCTATCCAGTCAGCGGAAAGACAATACATGATGACAATCAAGTCCACAGTGTACAGATACAGGATCGGTACTGTACATGACCTGGGGTGGCACATTGGTGCAGCGGTAGAGTTGCCGCCTTAGGGCGCCAAAGTCCCTGGGTCGATCCTGACTACAGGTGCTGTCTGTACGGAATTTGTACGTTTTCCCCATGACCTGTGTGGGTTTTCCATGGATGCTACAGTTTCCTCCCACGCTCCAAAGACGTGCAGGTTTGTAGGTTAATTAGCTTCAATAAAAATTGTAAATTGCCCCTAGGGTGTAGGTCAGTGTTAGTGTTCGAGGCTCGCTGGTCAGCATGGACTTGGTGGGACGTGCTGTATCTCTAAATAAACTAAACAAAATGCTATGGGAATAAGATTTAGTGCAAGGTAAAGTCTGATTAAAGATAATCTAAGGGTCTCCAGTGAGTTAGATAGTAGCTCAGGACTGCTCTCCGGATGCTTCAGTTGCCTGATAACTGTTGGGTAGAAGCTGTCTGAGAAAGAACTGCAGATGCTTGTTTAAATTGAAGGTGGACACAAAATGCTGGAAAAGTAGGATCTCTGGAGAGAAGGAATAGGTGACTTTCGTGTCGAGGCTCTTCTTCAGACTGAAGAAACTGTCACTGAATCTGGAGGTGTGATTTTTCTCTCTTCTATACCTTTTGCCTGATGAGAGAGGGGAGAAGAGGGAGTGATCGGGGTGAGACTGGTCCTTGATAATGCTGATGGCCTTGCTGAGGCAGCATGAAGTATAGATGGAGTCAATGGAAAGGAGGGTAGTTTGTGTAGGAAGGAACTGCAGATGCTAGTTTACACCGAAGATAGACGCAAAATGCTGGAGTAAATCAGCGGGGACAGGCAGCATCTCTGAATAGAAGGAATGGGTGATGTTTTGGGTTTAGACCCTTCTTGTGTGACAGTCCGGGCTGCATCTTCAATTCTCAGCAATTTCATGCGGTCTTGAATAAAACTGTTCCCAAACCAAGCTGTGATGCATCCTGATCACCCTCTCTAAGCGCTAAATCTGATCTCTGATTAATACTGTAATAGTACATTAGCTGAATATAGCTCAGATAGTGTTACTAATGCAAATGTAGGCACCACTTTGTTTTCCTCCTTGTTCTTTAGTCTTAACATGTCAGGTCAACAGACATCATTTATGGATAGTCCCATAAACTAGAGGCTGCTGGATTGGAGGAATCTGTATATGCAGCAAAAATGTGGTTAGATATCGCAATAGATGCAATACCTCTTTTGTCTTCCATTTGAACCACTATTACATTATTGGCGGAAAAAAACTGCGTAAAATATTTTAAATATTCAGCAGGTCAGCATCATGTGTAGTTAACTTTACATAGTCGATGATTTACACAGTGTTTCCTACACTTTTTTTAAATGTTTTAGTTGAATATATCCAGGTGCAATGCTTTTTTTGCATTTTTAGGCTTGTCTACTGAGGGTGTGTATGGATAAATCATTGACAAATCCTCACGGCCAGGCAGTCATGGACTTTATCTCCATGCTGTGAATCTGAGGCAACTTTGCTTTGTAACTTTACAGTTCTGCTGTTTAAGGCCAGAGACTGCTCTGTTACCACAGCTCTGCTGGCTGCTAAGCTGAGTTTCCCACTTAACTGAGTTGCCAGACTATGATGTGGTGGGAAGCAGAATAAAACTGAGGACACAATGAACTGCAGGTGCTGGAATCTACACCTCCAGATTCAGGCACTGTTTCTTCCCAGCTGTTATCGGGCAACCGAACCGTCCTACCAAAACTAGAGAGCAGTCCTGAGCTACTATCTCCGTCATCGGACTTGACTGGCGTTATCTTACACTAAACGTTATTCCCTTATCATGTATCTGTACACTGTGAACGGCTTGATTGTAATCATGTGTTGTCTTTCCGCTGACTATATAGCACGCAACAAAAGCTTTTCACCATAGCTCGGTGCACGAGACAATAAGCTAAATTAGAGCAAGAGACAAAGTGCTGGAGGAACTCAGCGGGTCAGGCAGCACCAGTGGAGGAAATGGATGGTGGCGTTTTGAGTCGGAACTGAGATTTAGACAATAGATAATAGACAGCGAAGAGAAGTTGCTTATCACCGGGTATAAAGTATCGGAGAACTGTATGATTGCTTGTCCTTGGATTGACACATCTTCAGAAAGAACGCATGAAATCAGCAGCATTGTTACAATTTATTCCTAGGAGAAGGAGGAACAGAAAATGTTCAGATTCTTGCTATTTATAGTTCTTCCTGCTGCAGCCCCTGCAACGGACTACACTTGTACAATTATATGGTGTTCGAAATGTGGGAGGACGACCTAAAAGCAGCTCCAAAAGCACTCATCGCTAAGAGAGTCAAGAAAGACACAATTAAAAACGTGGTGTTACAGGGAGTGACAAGGAAAAGATGCCAAGAGACTATATTTGCATTAGTGATATTCACAACAATACTGCCAAAGTGTGCTATAAATGCTAGACACAGATTGCTGGAGTAACTCAGCTGGACTGGCAGCATCTCTGGAGAGAAGGAATGGGTGATGTTTCAGGTCGAGACCCATCTCTGTGTCGATCTTCAATGTATACCAGCTTCTGCAGTTCCCTCATACACATGCTTTATAAATGAGACAGGGATTTGGGAATGGGGGGGGGGGGCACAGTAGTACAAACTCCCAGAAAATAATGCAGGACTATTGGGCACGTTCTTCCTGTGTCTGTGAGGATTTTCTCCGGGTGCTCCAGTTCCTTCACACATTCCAAAGACGTGCTGGTTTTTCTGTAAATTGCCCCCTTTCCATCTCTAAACTTTGTCGCTTACGCCACCCTTCTGCCAATTAACTGTCTCCACCTATCACTTGCCAGACCTTGTCCCCCCCCCCACCTCTCCTTTCCCCCACCCAAAAGAAATGTCTGCCCATGCTCACCACAGATGCTGCCTGACCCGCTGAGTTACTCCAGCACTTTGTGTTAGGCACAAAATGCTGGAGTAACTCAGCGGGGCATGCAGCATCTCTGGATAGAAGGAATGGGTGACGTTTTGGATCGAGATCCTTCTTCAGACCTAAAGCGTCACCAATTCCTTCCCTACCGCTGACTTACTCCAGCACTTTGTGTCTCTTTTTGATATAAACCAGCAGTCCCTTCCTACACACTTTGTGTTTAGCTCAGGAATTCAGCATCTGCGGTGTCTTGTCTCTGCCAATGATGCCTATTGCTTGAACTGAAACATGGCCAATCCTGTGGACAATGCTACATTCCCATGTCGTTTCCTGTATTTTAACGTCAATACAACCTCATCATTTCTTTATCATGTGACTAATGATAATGCACGATCATATCTGTCCACCGCTAACCGTGGCAGCATCTACCAGGCATCCAACTCTCTCTGCAGATGCTGGAACCAGTCTGACGAAGGGTCCTGACCCGAAACATTGCCTGCCATTCCCTCCACGTATGCTGTCCTGAGTTGCTCAAGCTCTTTGTGTTTTGCTTCTATACTTTTAGGAAACCGTGCTCTGTCTGAGAAATTAATCAGATCTTCAATCATTGTGCCTTTAATGAGACAGGAAAAATATCTCTGCTCTCCAAGAGAAGAGAAATTTCACTTTATTAAACAGGGCACGGAATTCCAACCCAATTAGGCTTTGCATTTATTCCCAGTATCACTGACCTGATCTACTTTATCTCCGTGAATCTCTACTGCGGAATGTGCCAAGAGATAGATAGTTCTCGTCCCCGTACCTCTTGCCTCTCTAATGCAATGCAGAATGTCAGAGAAAAGTTTTAAAAAACCCCATAGGGAGACATTTTGTGCTGTTTCCTCCTCATCGGGAACTGGCAACCATTTGCCAGTCTATAACCTTCATAAGTCATGTAGGGGTCGGAGATTGAAACCTTCATGTGGTCCGCCCTGTTTCGACGAATGCAATCAATCAAATAGAACAATTTGTCCTACAACTTTAGGCTGTGCATGCTATACGCAAGAAGAAGATAGGTTATGTTCAGAATTAGGCCATTCGGCCAATCAAGTCTACTCCACCATTCAATCATGGCTGATCTATCTTGCCCTCTCAACCCCATTTTCCTGCCTTCTCCCCAACAACTGTTCTAATCGAGAATCTGTCAATCTCCACCTTAAAAATATCGATTGACTTGGCCTCCACATTGGCATGGATATTATTCCACAATGTTTTTCACTGTATCTTGGTACACGTAACAATAATAAACCAATGCCAGCTTGGTCAAATGTTAGAGATGTAATTTCTTGGCCACTCTCGGGTGTGCCAATTTTTACTAAAGGCTTCAACAAAACACCATACTGATTAAAATGAATCAAATTGCTAAAATTACAGAATGCAAACCTAGTTAAAACCAGTTTAAAGTACTTGTCTTTTTTAAAGATGCAGGGTGGAAAGAGGCCCTTCACCCCCCCCAGGGTTCGTGCCGACCAGCGACCACCCCGTACACTAGCACTATCTTACACACTGGGGCCAAATAACCTATGAACCTGTACGTCTTTGCAGTGTGGGAGGAAACTAGAGCACCCGAGAAAAACCCACATAGTTTAGTTTAGAGATACAGCGCGGAAACAGGCCCTTCGGCCCAACGGGTCCGCGCTGATCATCGATCCCCGCATATATTAGCACTATCACACATGCACGCACGCGCACACACACACACACACGCACAAAAATGTTTACATTTACCAAGTCAATGAACCTACACACCTGTACGTCTTTGGAGCGTGGGAGGAAACCGAAGATCTTGGAGCGCACCCACACGCACACTGGGAGAACATACAAACACAGCACAATAATAATGTTTACTTATTTATTAGCCATTTTCAGTCACTTGCATTGAACCCAAAGTGCTTCACCTAATTACGTCTACACACAGGGCAAGGTGGGTGAAGGAAACTTGCCCGAAGACACAACGACAGTAGCACTCCAAGCGGGTGAATCGGCTACCTTCCGGTCGCCAGCCGAACTCTTAGCCCATTGTGCTATCTGTCGTCCCGCACACATAGTGGGACGACAGATGTCCCGCACACATACACAGGCAGCACCCGCAGTCAGGATCCAACCCGGGTCTCTGGCGCTTTAAGGCAGCAAGTCTACTGCTGCGCCACCGTGCTTGTCCTTCTAACATCCCACAATCCACAAAATATCGATCAATGGTAATGACTATTCCATTGGCAGAGTAGCCCCTAAACTCTCGATATCAACTCCCCTAATTTCCACAGACTCTCTCCTCTCCTCCGCTCTACACCATTCCATAAAAACTGCCAGAGCATCATGTGATCCCTCCCTGTGTGACTCCGTGTACCATTTTGCCTGCTAATCTATACTTGGCCTTTTATTGCTTTAAAAATGTTGCGCAAATTAAAATTTGGGGTTGAGAGCAGAAAGCGGAACTTTATCTGCGTCACTTTGGCTCTCTGTTTAATAATACTGACACTTTCCTGTTTGGTTCTGTTTGTCATGTGGAAGCTCAGTCCGTAATCTACAATTGTAGAACTTTGTCAATTTACCCACCTTACCTCGTTTAGTTTAGAGATGCAGCATGGAAACAGGCCGACTGAGTCTGCACCGACCAGCGAATACACATACACCAGTTCTATCCTACACATTTGGGACAATTTACAGAAGCCAATTAACCTCCAAACCTACACGTCTTTGGAGTGTGGGAGGAAGCTGGAGCACCCGGAGAAAACCCACGCGGTCACAGGGAGAAAGTGCCATCTCCATACAGACAGCACCCGTAGCCAGGATCGAACCTGGGTCTCTGTCGCTGTGAAGCAGCAACTCTACTGCTGTACCACTGTGCCGCACAAGTAATTATACCAAGTTAGAGTACTCTTCCCCAGTATCTGGGTGTAACATCCATCTCGGCTATGAAGATGCGCTTTATAGTCACTGCAAACCGAGGTGGTGAACCTCTGACTGAAAGACATTTGCCTGTCTAAAGCTCTACTGCACGTTTGCTAGCTCATGAATATCCGGTTCACCTGTAATGATTGACCTATATTACCTCCCACCCAGTGTACTATAGTTCACAAGCCTCCTTAAAACTCTGACCACCCTTTGCTACCAGTCCTTATCTTACACCTCCTCTGACTGCCTCTGCACTAGTGCCATTTTGACCCTTTAAAAAAAAAGGACACAGTGCTGGAGTAACTCGGCTGGTCAGGCAGCATCTCTGGAGAACATGGATAGGTGACGTTTCACAGAGTACTGGAGTAACTCAGCAGGTCAAGCAGCATCTCTGGAGGACATGGATAGGTGACGTTTCGGGTCGGGGTCGTTGTATCAGAAGAAGCGTTATGAGCCGAAACGTCACCTATCCATATTCTCCAGTCCAGTCAAGAGTGTTTTATTGTCAAATGTCCCAGATAAAGGACAATCAAATTCTTGCTTGCTGCAGCACAACAGAACATGTAAACATAGTACGTAACGGGAGAAAAAAAAGTTCAGTGTGTATATATACACATGCACACATACTCAATAAATAAACAAATATAGTGTAATAATAATAAAAGTCTGTTGTAGTTCAGAGCTAGAGGTTGTAGTGTTTAATAGCCTGATGGCTGAAGGGAAGAAGCTTCCCTGAACCTGGATGTTACAGTTTTCAGGCTCCTGTACCTTCTTCCCGATGTCAATGGTGAAAAGAGTGTGTGGCCAGGATGGTGTGGGTCTTTCATGATGTTGGCTGCCTTTTTGAGGCAGCGACTTCGATAGATCCCTTCGATGGTGGGGAGGTCGGAGCCGGAGGGTCCCGACCCGAAACATCACATGTATATTTCCCAGAGATGCTGCCTGACCCGCTGAGTTACTCCAGCACTTTGTATCCTTTTGTGTAAATCAGCATCTGCAGTT
Source organism: Leucoraja erinaceus (assembly GCF_028641065.1). Taxonomy (NCBI): domain Eukaryota; kingdom Metazoa; phylum Chordata; class Chondrichthyes; order Rajiformes; family Rajidae; genus Leucoraja; species Leucoraja erinaceus. The sequence continues at coordinate 77,448,974 of NC_073383.1, read as the reverse complement.
CCTTGTTTCTACATTTTGTCTAATAACATGGGTTGCATGTAAAAAACAAGTTCTTAGTTATGATACGACTGGATGTAAACTGTTAGCACTCCATGGAAAGAAGCAATGATTAGTCTATGTTGTCTGATCCGCTGAGTTCCTTCAGAGTGTTTTGAAGTTCCATGCATCTACACTTAGTTAGTTAATTATTATCACGGGTACAGTGAAAAGCTTTTGTTTGCGTGCTATCCAGTCGAAGAAAAGACTACATGAAAATAATCAAGCCATGAACGGATAAAGATAACGAGTACAGCGTTGGCTGCAAGGCAAAGTCCCATTGATGATAGTTTGAAGGTCTCCAATGAGATAGATTAGAGGTCAGGACCGTTCTCTACTTGTTGATAGGATGGTTCAGTTGCCCGGTAACATCCGGGAGGAAATTTACCCTGAATCTGGAGGGGTGCATTTTCAAACTTCTGTACCTCTTGCGTGATGGGAGAGAGACTGGTCCTTGATTATGCAGGTGGCCTTTCCGAGGCAAGCTGAAGTGTAGATGGAGTCAATGATAGGGACACAAAATGCTGGAGTAAGTCAGCAGGACAGACGGCATCTCTGGAGAGAAGGAATGCATGACGTTTTGGGTCAAGACCCTTCTTCAGACTGATGTTGGGGGAGTGGGTGGGACAGAGATAGAATGTAGTCGGAGACAGTAAGACTGGTGGGAGAACTGGGAAGGGGGAGGGGGGGGGATGGAGAGAGAGGGAAAGCAATGGTTATTTGAAGTTAGAGAAGTCAATGTTTATACCGCTGGGGTGTAAGCTGTCCAAGCGAAATACGAGGTGCTGTTCTTCCAATTTGCACTGGGCCTCATTCCGACAATGGGGGAGGCCCAGGACAGAAAGTCAACGATAGGGATGCTGGTGTGTGTGATGGTCTAGGCTGCGTCCACAACTCTCTGCAATTTTTGCTGATCACGACGCCAATTTAAACTGGATACCCGTCTCAACTTCCATATGTGATCAATATCCCTCAATCCCACGCTGTATGACTATCTATACAACATTGAAGTCCAATAAAGTCTGATTAACGATTGTTCGAAGGTCTCCAATGAGGTAGTTGGGGGGTCAGGACCGCACGCTAGCTGATGAGAGCACCGTTCATTTGCCTGATAACAGCTGGGCCTGGGTTAACTGAAAATCCACAAGTGGTGTTGTGCAGTTGGAGCCATTGAAATTTGCGAAGAAGAGGGCTCGTTGAAAGCCCGTGGTCCCATTTATGAATTGCTTCCCCTGTTGTTTCAGGTGGATGGTCATCGCAGTCGGTCTGATTCGAGCTGGCTTGGCCCGGGGCACCTACCACGGTCTCTACTATTCCATTGAGAAGCCGCTGAAGTTCTTCCAGACAGGGGCACTGCTGGAGGTGGGTGATTGCAGACATTCTCACACTAAACTTCCCGTCCTGGGCCTCCTCCATTGCCAGAGTGAGGCCACAAGCAAACTGGTGGATCATCACTTCGTATTTCGTTTAGGTGGTTTACCACCCAGCGGTATGAACGTTGAATTCTCTAATTTTTGGTAAAGAGGCTGTCCCACTGTACGAGCTAATTCAAGAGTTCTCCCGAGTTCCCCCTGATTCGAACTCGGAGAATTACAGTAATAGCCGCTCGTAGGTACTCGGGGCTCTCGTGGACATTTTCCAACATGTTGAAAAAATCTTCACGAGCTTACCGCATTTCCCGAGTACCTGCCGTTAGCGTTACGAGCCACTAAGAGACGTCCCCGAGCTCCGACGTACCCGCTACATACATTCTACGTGCTTACCACGAGTTTGAATTTTTTTTTATACTCAGGAGAGCTCTTGAATTAGCTCGTACAGTGGGACAGCCCCTTAACTTACACATGCACTCTCCTCCCCCTCTCCCCTAGTTACCCTCCCCTCCCCCCCCCCCCCCCCCCCCCCCCCCCCCCCCCCCCACCCCCTCCTCCACTAAAAATCGATTAACCAATGTCACTATCCATTTTCTCCAGAGATATTGCCTGACCTTGCTAAGTTACTCCAGCATTCTGTGTCAAAGCTCCAGTTATCAGCCTGTCTTATCTTTGGCATCGCATTCTGTATCCCACAATGTGATGGATGTTTATGTAAAATGTAAATTATGTTGTGTCTGGGGTCTATTTGTTTGTAATGTATGGCTGCAGAAACGGCATTTCGTTTGGACCTCCAGGGGTCCAAATGACAATTAAATTGACTATTGAGCATCCCACAAACCTTATCATGATATGTGGTTCACTTGGCTCCTGGTGAGGCAAGAAATTGCAACTCTTAAGTTGTGGTCACACCACAGATGATGATTTATGATGTACAGGGTGGCACCGCTGGTAGACCGCTAACTCGCAATGCCAGAGACCCAGGTTTGATCCTAATTTCTGGTGCTGTCTGTCTGGAGTTTGCACGTTCTCCCTGTTTCTTCTGTGTGTTCCGATTTCATCTCTCATCCCAAAGATGAGCAGGTTTGTAGGATAATTGACCCGAGTAATTGCTCGGGACCTTTTACCGACGTAATAGGGACAGAAAGTGGGATAACGTGGAACTAGTGTGAATGGGATGGATGGTCGGCGTGGACTTGGTGTGCGTGAGGGCCTGTTTCCATGCTGTACCTTTCAATCAATTCAATCAATAATTTGCCACATTAAGCCCTTTACAAAAATTGGGGCTAGTGACGCAACGAGGCAGCAGCTCTACCAGCTGCACCGCTGTGCCGACCTTAAATAATAACAAAGTGAAAAGTTCTTCTACATAACAGCCTGGGTCTCCTGCCAATGATTTTCATAAAGATTATGGCAGAACTGTGCCGCCATGGGTGTATTGATGGTGCTTTGGGTGAATGGGCTGTTTCTTCATGGGATTAACTTAATCAATGGGACTTCTCCATGGATTGTCACCATGACGTGGTGGAGAAGCTTGTGTGGGTCCTGAGAGCGATGCCGTCTGGAGCTGTGCTCCTGGTAGGGTCACCCATGGCGGTAAGGTTGAGGAGGGTGGTCTCTGACAAAGAGCAATCCAACCAAGACCTCAACGGTGGAACAGGCGGAGGACGATTGCTGACCTTAGTGGAGCATCACAATGGCTGGGAAGGCGGATGAAGGCTGCAGCAGAAAAGGGTCTCCGGTCGTCTTGGACTCCATGCCACTGGATCCTGACCCAGATCTGTCAAGGACCCCACGTGGGGTGGCTGCCTGTGCACCAATCTCCCCACGTTAAGCAAAGTCACGCACGGGCATCCTCCATATCGGGAATAGCTCCCTGGAGACACCCGTGGTCAGCCACGACCGAAGGGGGCCTAAGTAGGGACTAATGTGGATTCCTTTGGTTGGAGGGAGTCGTGGCCTTGTAAGGTTGCTACAGTTACAGGCTGTGGGAGGCAGTGGTGCACCAGCTCTGTTGTCAGCAGTCTAAAAGCACATGTGTATTTTAAGGCAAACTTAATCTGAATTCCATTTATTGGAATGTGCTGATAAGGTGAGGAATGTCCCCTTGAACCAGTTTAATAGTTGATTGTAAAGAACACTGCGTTTTAACAGGGTCATGGCAAGTGAAGTACTTGCTATGGAGAACATAGGAAAATATTCAGGGGATGAGATGGAATCAGATGAAGGCACAAGGAACTACAAATACTGGTTTGCAAAAACAAAAGACACAAAGTGCTGGAGTAACTTAGCGGGTCAGGCAGCATCTGTAGAAAATATGGCTCGGTGACGTTTCATTGAGATGAGAGATGCAGTTAGCTTTTCAGATTTCATCAAGCTTTAGACTTCAGAGATAACCTACAAACCTGCACATCTTTGGCATGTGGGAGGAAGCCGGAGCACCCGGAGGAAATCCACGTGGTCCCAGAGAGAATGAGAGCAAACTCCGCACAGACAGCATCCTGGGTCAGGATCGAACCCGAGTCTCTGCCACTGTGAGGCGACGGTTCTACCAACTGCCCCACTGTGCCGCCTCTAAATAACTCGCAATAAAAGGAAAAATTTCTTCCCTGTCACCCTGGATCTTCTGCTAATTATTTTAATAAAGATTATGGCACAAAGTTATGTCGTTAATGTTACGGCTTAATCTGCACACGACAAATAATGAAATGCCAAGCTTCTTTGCAGTGGCTTTAGTGCATGAGATCCTTAAGAGTCTGAACTCTTCTACACCTCAACATGTCTCTAAAACGAGCAAAGAAGTGGTAGCATGCTGCTAAATTTATCTTCTTTTTCCCCCCCAGATCCTTCATTGTGCTGTAGGTATGTATGCACTTCTATTCCTAACGCATGAGGTAACCGTTTCATTTTTAATAAATTGCCGTTAGCTTGTGTAAAGGGCATGTCCCACTTAGCGATTTTTTTTTTTTGGCGACTGCCGGCGTCATATCGATATCGTCAAAAAGATTTTGAACATTTCAAATTCCAGTGGCGACGAAACAAATGTTGCGACACTTGAAAAAAACACGGTGCATCATACATCGTCACGCGGCAGCTTTTTCGGTGACCTGGTACGTCAGTCAATGATGCCGGCAGTCGCCGAAAAAATCGCCAAGTGGGACAGGCCCTTAAGAGTAATGAATGGTGGTCATTTTTTGTAAGTATCATCCTTTCTCTAACACTCCTGCTGTAAATTGATGGTGGCTTTATTGATGAAAGGATGTTTGTTGAACTCTCTCCAAACTCTGCAGGTTGGGTATGCTGTATTTTTGACTAATGTTTCGGTTTGGTCACTTCGGTTTAATGAGGGCATGGGGAGGGCAACTTTCTTATCACACAGAGGCCGGCCGGTGAGCTGTCCGAGGAGGTGGCAGAACCTGGTGCAATTAGTAGGTTCCCCTCGGTCATGACTGACCATGGGTGATGCATCCTGGTCGGATGCAAGCCTGGGCAATAGAAAACATAGAAACATAGAAAAATAGGTGCAAGAGTAGGCCATTCGGCCCTTCGAGCCTGCACCGCCATTCAATATGATCATGGCTGATCATCCAACTCAGTATCCTGTACCTGCCTTCGCTCCATACACCCTGATCCTTTTAGCCACAAGGGCCACATCTAACTCCCTCTTAAATATAGCCAATGGACTTGCCTCAACTACCTTCTGTGGCAGAGAATTCAACAGATTCACCACTCTCTGTGTAAAAAATGCTTTTCTCATCTTGGTCCCAAAGGTTTTCCCCTTTATCCTTAAACTGTGACCCCCTTGTCCTGGACTTCCCCAACATCGGGAGCAATCTTCCTGCATCTAGCCTGTCCAACCCGTTAAGAATTTTGTAAGTTTCTATAAGATCCCCCCCTCAATCTCCTAAATTCTAGCGAGTACAAGCCGAGTCTATCCAGTCTTTCTTCATATGAAAGTCCTGACATCCCAGGAATCAGTCTGGTGAACCTTCTCTGCACTCCCTCTATGGCAAGAATGTCCTTCCTCAGATTAGGAGACCAAATCTGTACGCAATACTCCAGGTGTGGTCTCACCAAGACCAATGTCATATGGAGGACAGGCTGTTGCCCATGCAGCACGTCCCCCCTCTCCACGTCGCTGATCGATCCAAAGGAACAGCAGGGCCGTTACAGTTTGGCACCAGCGCCATCGTAGGAGCTGCCAGAGCGAGGTTGTAGACAACGACGAACTGCCTTAGGGGCTCCGGCTCCGGATTTTCTTGAGGTTTACTCCAGGAGCCTTTTCCATGACTGGATATGGCCACAAGGCAGTGGGGGTTTTAAATCAGAGTTTTCCCTCTCCTAGATGGACTGCCTTCCCCATCTGCCTGAGACTCGTGGTGACGGGGGTGTCTACCTTCCCGTGCAGGTCTATAGCACCTGCCCAATGCTATAGTTGGGTACAATTACAAAGTTTAAAAGACATTTGTGCAGATGCAAGGGCAGGAATGGGTTTAGATGGATAAAGGGGTAAAAGCAGGTAAATGAGACTCGCTCAGGGAGGCATCTGCGTTGGCAAGGAGAAGAATGAATGATACTTTATCATGTGACATGTTACAGTGAGATTCTTTGGTTTGCATACACAAGTATGCAAAAAGTCAATAGACAATAGATGCAGGAGTAGGCCATTCGGCCCTTCGAGCCTGCACCGTCCGCCATTCAATGTGAGCATAGCTGATCATCCCCAATCAGTACCCCGTTCCTGCCTTCTCCCCATATCCTCTGACTCCGCTATCTTTAAGAGCCCTATCTAGCTCTCTCTTTAAAGTATCCGGGGAACCGGCCTCCACCTCCCTCTGAGGCAGAGAATTCCACAGATTCACAATTCTCTGTGTTTCCTCATCTCCGTTCTAAATGGCTTACCCCTTATTCTTAAATTGTGGCCCCTGGTTCTGGACTCCCTCGACATTGGGAACATGTTTCCTGCCTCTGGCGTGTCCAAACTCTTAATAATCTTATATGTTTCAATAAAATCCCCTCTCATCCGTCTAAACTCCAGAGTATACACAACATACCTTGGGTGCCGGCAGAGTTACAAATCAGATTCAGATTCAGATCAGATTCAATTTTAATTGTCATTGTCAGTGTACAGTACAGAGACAACGAAATGCATAGACAACGAAATGCAAAAGTATTCATTTCTCCATTCCCCCCCCCCCCCCCCGCACGTCAGGTCCATTGATGGCCTGGCCTCAACCGCCACCGTGCCCTCTCATAGAGTGATACAGTGTGGAAACAGGCCCTTCGACCCAACTTGCCCACACCGGCCTGACTCCGCTATCTTTAAGAGCCCTATCAAGCTCCATCTTGAAAGTATCCAGAGAACCACCCTCCACTGCCCTCTTAGGCAGAGAATTCCACAGACTCACAACTCTCTGTGTGAAAAAGTGTTTCCTCATCTCCATTCTAAATGCCTTGCCGCTTATTCTTCAACTGTGGCCCCTGGTTCTGGACTCCCCCCCAACATCGGGAACATGTTTCCTGCTTTGAGCATGGCCAAACCCTTAACAAATCTTATATGTTTCAACAAGAACTGAGATTTCAGACATAGCTAATATGGGGAACTCGTGTGAGCAGATTAGATTGAACCTTGATTCATGAGTAGATTCTTAATAAAACAGGTGTCAAGGGTTATGATGTGAAGGCAGGGAAATGGGATTAGGTGGCAGAGCTCAGCCATGATTGAATGTCGGGGTAGACTAGATGGGCCGAATGGCCTAATTCTACTATAACTTGTGAAGTTGTGAGTGTGCTCTCTGAACCTAAAGCTGAGCAGATTTGAGATAATTTAACTTTATCAGTGCCGTACTTTAATTGCTTTGAAAAATGTAGAATGCTAACATCTGATGGTAAACATAGAGCATGTTTAATTCTCTGCACTGATCCCCACATCTCAATGATACTTTAATTTCACTGTACCGAGTGCGGAGGGTAGTGCTAGTGTGTGGGGATCGCTGGTTGGCACAGACTTGGTGGTCTGAAGACCCTGTTTCCCCGCTGTATCTCCAAACTAAACTAAAGAAAGATTATAGACACAACGTGCTGGAGTAACTCAGCATGGACAACTTCTTCTGAAGAAGAGTCGAGCGTGTTTTATTGTCATGTCCCAGATAGGACAATGAAATTCTTACTTGCTGCAGCACAACAGAATATGTAAACGTAATACATTACGAGAAAAAAAAAAGTTCAATGTGTGTGTGTGTGTGTGTATATATACACATTCACACATACTCAATAAATAAACAAATATAGTGCAATAATAATAATAATAGTCTGTTGTAGTTCAGAGCTTATTTGTCGTCGTGTTTAATAGCCTGATGGTTGTAGACCCGAAATGTCACCCAATCCTTATATCCAGAGATGCTGCCTGTCCAGCTGGGTTACTCCAGCATTTTTGTGTTTATCTTCGGTGTAAACCAGCATCTGCAGTTCCTTCCTACATAAATAAGGATTATCTTGGGGTGATGTTGTTTTGCAGGAATTGTTCCATCTTCCGTGGTCCTGACTGGCTTCCAGGTGATGTCCCGTGTATTCCTGACCTGGGCAGTGACACACAGTGTGAAACAGGTAGGGGGGGGTGGGGGGGGGGGGGGGGGGGGGGGGGGGATCGAGGGAAGATGTCAGTGCTCGTATTGCAGCCCTTGCATTTATGAGTGAGGATGCTGCTTGCAAGCTGTTCCTGTGAGACTGACCACCATAACATGAACCTGTCTTATGGCTGTTCCACCTTGGAAATAATTACTGTGCAGTCTGGTGCTGTGGCAATGAGGACTTCGTTGTGGCCCAGATAGACCTGTCACCCCTTCATAGAATGGTTAAATAATACAGCACAGAGGGCGAGGGGGGAGGGGGGGGGGGCATTTGGCCCCATGTACCCCTGCTGGCTTTTTGGGAGAGTTAGGTTTAAGGTGAAGGGGGAAAGATTTAATAGAAATCTGAGGGGTGAACTTTTCCACACAAAGGGTGGTGGCTGTATGGAACGAACTTCCGGAGGACATGGCTGAGGCTGGGACTATCCCAACGTATAAAAAAAACAGTTGGACAGGTACATGGATACAGCAGGTTTGGAGGGATATGGGCCAAACACAGCCAGGCGGGCCTAGTGTAGCTGGGACATGTTGGCCGGTGTGGGCAAGTTGGGCCGAAGGGCCTGTTTGCACTGTATTACTCTATGACTCTTATGAGCTATCCAATTCCTCCATTTTTTTACAGGACTTTGATTATTAGATCACTTCTGAGTTGCAAGGTTCAAGTTAGTATAGAGTTGATCTTCCCAGTGTTGTGGAGCTGAACGCTGCGCTGTCAGGCATGCTAGCGTTTGGGTTTGCCATTGAACTAAGACGGGCTACAGTGGCGCAACCCACATCGCCAGAGATCGGGGTTCGGCTCTAACTTGGGTGCTGCCTGTGTGGAATTTGCACGTTCTCTCTACGACTGTGTGGGTTTCCTCCGGATGCTCCGGTTCCCTCCCACATTCCAGAGACATGCAGGATTTTGGGTTAATTGGCTTCTGTAAACTGCCCACAATGTGTAGGATGGGAGATTGGGATAATATTTAACAACGAGCATAACACTGGGACAACTGAGATCGCAATAATCGCAATGTTTACGAAACATTTCGGAAGGTACATGATTAGGGCAGGTTTACAGGGATAAGAGCCAAACACAGGCAGGTGGGACTAGTGAAGATGGGACACGTTGGTCGATGTGGGAAGGTTGGGCTTGAAGGGTCTGTTTCCATGCTGTATCACTCTATGAACCTAGAACCAGTGTGACCCTTGATTGATGTTGAGAAATAGACACAGAATGCTGGAGTACCCCATCGGGTCAGGCAGCATCTCTGGAGAGGAGTAACGTTTTGGGTCGGAACCCTTCTTCAGAGGGTTGGTGTGTACTCGGTGGGCTGAAGGGCCTATTTCCACATTGTATCTCTAAACTAAAAAATAAGCTAGATAGGGCTCTTAAAAATAGCGGAGTCGGGGCATATGGGGAGAAGGCAGGAACGTGGTACTGATTGGGGATGATCAGCCATGATCACATTGAATGGCGGTGCTGGCTCGAAGGGCCGAACGGCCTACTCCTGCACCAATTGTCTATTGACACTGAAATCCTGTGACTGGAGGTAACTTTCCTGTTGTTCGCTCCTCTTGTTGCCCAGGTGCAGAGCGAGGATAGCGTGCTCCTGTTTGTCGCTGCCTGGACCCTGACTGAGATTGTGCGTTACTCCTTTTACACGTTCAGCCTGCTCAACCATCTGCCCTACCCCATCAAATGGGCCAGGTAACAAGCTGCCAAAGGCACCCTCTTTCTCTTGGAAGCAAAGTTCAAAGCAGCGGGGCGGTTTACCTTGCCTTTATGCTCGAAGCCATTTGTTTAATTTATTATCGTCACCTGTACCGAAGGACAATGAAAATCTTTTTATCGCGTGCTATCCAGTCAGCGAAAAGAATATACATGATTACCATCCACAGTGTACAGATACAGGATAAAGGGTATAACATATAGATGTATAGATTTTATCTCTCTCCATCTCTGGCACAACCAACATAGATCTGGCCATGGGGGAAAAACTGGGTTTCAAGATTAAGCTCAACAGTGGCAAAACTAAGTTGAACATGGAAGTGAAGATGCCTGAATGGGAGGTCAGATAGGAAAATTGGGATTCGAGGGATAAAGACATTTTTCCTCAACACCATTGTTTGAGAAAGAACTGCAAATGCTGGAAAAATCGAAGGTAGACAAAAATGCCGGAGAAACTCAGCGGGTGAGGCAGCATCTATGGAGCAAAGGAATAAGTGACGTTTCGGGTATGAAGAAGGGTCTCGACCTGTTCCATCGCTCCATGCTGCCTCACCCGCTGAGTTTCTCCAGCATTTTGTCTACATTCCTCAACACCATTATCAGTTATTATTGTCAACTCAGTATTTTTTAAGCTGATAATGTTGTGCATAGTGGTGCTGGATTCAAATTTCTGAGTAGCACAATTTGAGCTCCTTTTATTTCCAGATTATGCGATGGCACACCTGAATTTGCTTTTTCACACAACCATCACTAATTCAAATGGCGTTGAGTTACTCCAGCTTTTTGGTGTTCATCAGCATTGGCTTCCATCAGGTCATGAAGCAATGCAACAATTTTCACTGAAATAATGACATTTTGTATTTAATTCTCCAATTTCCTAATTTGAGCAAACTCAAAACTAGCTCGCAAACGGATGGCCCTTTGAATGCGCATAGAATTTACCCAAATGTTTGATGCTTTCATGCAGGCCTTCAATTCATCTTTCGTTTAATTTATTGTCACGTGTACCGAGGTGCCGTGAGAAGATTTTGTTGCGTGCTAACCAGTCAGCGAAAAGACAATACATGATCACAATTGAGCCATCCACGGTGTACAGATACAATACAAGATAAAGGGAATAACATTTAGTGCAAGATATAGTCCATTAGAGTCCGTTTGATGGTAGTCCAAGTCCAGTAGTCCATCCCCTTTCATAGTCCATAGCATCATTGGCTGCATTTGACGGAAATCTCCAGCTGGCATTAAAGTTACACCTCCTGTAAATTTATCATTGTGTCTAAGATCTTGCCATGTTCGATCTAATGTCTCAGTGGCGGCTTTGTGACCCATTGTACATTCATCTCATACAATGAGTTTACAGTCTTGTAGATTTTTTTTTCTCTTTGCTGTTGTCCACTTCCATATTCATCAATTAGGTTTAAACGGCGAATGTGTATTTTACCCCTCTATCTAGTGTTGAAGCAATGCCTGATGATACCACATCCCAGGCAATCATATTTTCTCTTCAAACTTTAAATTAAGAAGTAATGTTTTTCCTGTTCCACCAGGAAGCACCCCCACCTCCCCCCTCCCCAAAAAAAATCACAAATCCTTGGACTTGGTAAACATTTGTAATAATATCCTAGGCATTTATTTTGTATCTCAATCATCTTGATTCTTGCACTTAGATATATTTGCCTTACTGGTCGTAAGTGTAGTTGTTCTCCTGCCCAAACTCTGTGCGGGCATTTTTGGTTTCTCTTTCGGGTTCAGGTAGACCAAATCAGAAAGAGAAACTGTCAGAAATTTAGTTTGTCACTAGACCAAGTGCAGACCCGTTGGGTCTGCTCCCCCAACGCAGCCGTTCCCTACCCGTAGCCCCCACGGGAGACGTGGTCCCCCAACTCAAGCCGTTCCCGAACATAAGATTCCAGCACTCAGCAGTGCGGCTGTTTTTAAATAGGGTCTTTGAGGCGAGAGGCGGGCGCCTGCAGCCGTTATGGTCGCTGGCCAGCAGGGGGCGACAAAATGAGTGGGGGGGGGGAGAAGGATTTTATTAAAAATGTGTGCATAAACACGACAAAATGTAATCAGGAGTGGATACTTGGAATGAAAAGTGAAATCTCTACAGAAATGGAAAAAATCTCGGCGATTCTGCTTCTGGTGTTGGCGTAGCAACGAATCAAAGGCTGGCACCCACAAGTCGGGCAGAAACACACATACACACACACACAGAGTTTTAATATTATATAGATATAGATAAAGAACTGTGAAACGGCTACAACCACCGTTGAACGGAGGGGAAGGGCCACAAATCCGCTGTTATAGATTTTTATAGACCCAATTCCAGTTCTATAAAAATCTATAACAGCAGATTTGTGGCCCTTCCTCTCCGTTCAATGGTGGTTGTAGCTTCTGGAGTTGGGTCCGCCCAAATAGTTGGTTTCCCCAGAAGTATGTCAGGGGAAAAAAAAAATCTTGTTTGTTTGTGGAAGCTAAGCTGCAGTGAACATCCTTATGTTGAACCAAAGCTTCAAAGAAAATGTCAGATTTTTATCTTGTTTTGTTCCTGAGACGGACACACACAGGACACAAGGACATGTGTGATTTGCAGATGATACGAAGATATTTGCGGATGGTACGAAGATAGACGAGGGGCAGATGGTGTAAAGAAATCTGGGACTCTGCAGAAAACTTGGACGAAATGGTTAGGAGTGTGGACTTGAGAAGTGTAAAATGGAATATGGTGGTAAAAAACTGCAGAGTCGCACATTTGTTGGTAGTAGGAATCAAAAACAATAGAAAACACACACACACAGAGTTTTAATATTATATAGATATAGATAAAGAACTGTGAAACGGCTACAACTACCGTTGAACGGAGGGGAAGAGCCACAAATCCGCTGTTATAAATTTGCACCGACCCATTCAATATGATCATGGCTGATCATCCAACTCAGTAATCCCGTACCTGCCTTCTCTCCATACCCCCTGATCCCCTTAGCCAAACAAGGGCCACATCTAACTCCCTCTTAAATATAGCCAATGTTTGTTTGTCAAGCTAAGCTGCTGTGCAGAGAGTTCCTTAGATTCACCACTCTCTTCAAAGAAAAATGTTCTTTTTTATCTCAGTTTTTAAAGGAGACCCCCTTAGGACACAAGCGTGTGATTTGCAGATGATCCTGGATTTGCCCTACATCGGAAACAGATCTTCCTGAAATCTGGGACTGTGCAGAAACCCCTGGACAGGTTAGGAAGTTGGACTGAGAAGTGGCAGATGGAATATGGTGTAGCAAAGTGCAGAGTCGCACATTTTTGGTAGTAGGAATAAAGATGTAGACTATTTTCTAAATGGGGAGAGAAATCAGAAATCAGGGGTGCAAAAGGGCTTGAGAGTATTGGTGCAGGATTCCCAAAAATTTCAAGTCGGTAGAAAGGAAGGCAATGATAGCGTTATTTTGAATGGGCTAGAATACAAAAACGGGTGTAATGCTGAGGCGTTATAAGGCACTGGTCAGACCACATTTAGAGTATTGTGAGCAATTTTGGGCACCATATCTGAGGAAGGAGGTGCTGGCTTTGGAGAGGGTCCAAAGGAGGTTTACAAGAATAATCCCAGAGATGATTAGGTCAATGTGTGGAGCGTTTGATGGCTCTGGGAATGTACTGGCTGGAGTTTAGAAGGATGGGGGAGGGGGTTACAGCGGAGTTTGATAGGTTCCTGATTAGTTCGGGCGTCAAGGGTTACGGGGAGAAAGCAGGTAAATGGAGTTGAGAGGGGAAAATAGATGGCCCTGATCGAATGGCGGCGTAGACTTAATGGGATGATTGGCCTAATTCTGCTCCCATGTTTTATTGTCACATTAACATGTTTAACATGTTTATTAAATAACTTCAGCAGTGATAATGGGGAAGGAATTAAAAATCTATAACAGCGGATTTGTGGCCCTTCCCCTCCGTTCAATGGTGGTTGTAGCCGTTTCCCAGTTCTTTATGCAAACTAAATTCCTGACAGGAGCACTCTCATTATCACATTGTAGACAATAGGGGTGGCACGACAGTGCAGCGGTAGAGTTGCTGCCTTACAGCGCCAGAGAGCCGAGTTTGATCCTGACTCCGGGTGCTGTCTGTACGGAGTTTGTACATTCTCCCCGTGACATGCACGGGTTTTCTTCCGTTTTCTCCCACATTCCAAAGACGTACGGATTTGAGGGTTAATTTGGCTTTGGTAAAATGGTAAATTGTCCCCGTTGTGTGTAGGATAGTGTCATGGGCCTGTCCCACTGTACGAGGTAATTCAAGAGCTCTCCCGAGTTTGAAAAAAAAAAAAATCAAACTCTTGGTAAGCAGGTTGAATGAACGTAGCGGGTACGTCGGAGCTCGGGACTACTCTTAGCGGCTCGTAATGCTAACGGAAGGTACTCGGGAAACGCGGTAAGCTCGTGAAGACTCGTGAAGATTTTTCAACATGTTGACAAATATCCATAAGAGCCCCGAGTACCTACGAGCGGCTATTACCGTAATTCTCCGAGTTCGAATCAAGGGAAACTCGGGAGAACTCTTGAATTAGCTCGTACAGTGGGACAGGCCCTTTAGAGTGCGGGGATCAATGGTGGGCGCGGACTCGGTTGGCCGAAGGGCCTGTTTCCACGCTGTATGTTTAAACTAAATTAAAGGATCTCTAAACTACGCTAAAGGTCACCACTCGAGCTATCCTGCCTGGGATTTGCCTTTTTGCTTTGTATTCTGATGCAGTTTATTTTCCTTTCTTGTCTTCACAGCTTTCTGTAACATTGAAAGAATGGGGTGAAATGTATGGGTCCCTTTAATTCCACCCAGAATATAACCCACTGCCCCTCTGCTAAAGGCACTGTAAGACAGGAGGTTTCCCAGTGTGTGTGCAAGAGTGGATCCTTGGTTTTGTTGCTGCATGTCTGTGTGTTGAGTGGGGAATGTCAAAGTAATCAGAGCGTTTAACCACGGGCCTACACTGGCCAGGCTGCAAAACATGAACTGCTGCGACTGGAGCAGTCTGCAATTCAGTATAGTTTATCCTCACGTGTACTGGGACACAGTGAGAAGCTGTGTAAGAAAGAACCGCAGATGTGGGTTTAGACACAAAATGCTAGAGTAACTCAGCGGGACAGGCAGCATTTCTGGAGAGAAGGAATGGGTTCAAGAAGGAACTGCAGATGCTTGAAAATCGAAGGTAGACAAAAGTGCTGGAGAAACTCATTGGGTGCAGCAGCATCTATGGAGCGAAGGAAATAGGCAACGTTTCGGGCTGAAACCCTTCGAGGAGGTTGTAAAACTGTCTTCAGAGGTAGGAGGAGAACTTCTTCAAAGTAGCCATACCTTGAGGAGATATCGCAGTGGAGTAGACAAAGTGTTTAAGAAGGAACTGCAGATGCTGGAAAATCGAAGATAGACAAAAGTGTTTGCAGTGAAAAGCCTTTGATGCGTGCTATCCAGTCAGCGGAAAGACTATACATAACTTGTACAAACCCTGTTGCCTTTGTGCATTGGCAGTGGTGGAGTTCAAATCCATTTCAATTCAGCACTTGCCAGGATTGTACAACCGTATGAATTGGGAGCAGCGGTAGGCCATGCTCACCCGCGTGAGCTGTCTGAAGAAGGGTCTCTCCCAAAAACGTTGCCTGTCCATTCCCTCCACAGATGCCCGCTGAGTACCTCCAGTGGTTTGTGTTTTGCTGAAGATTCCAGCAACTGCAGTCTCGTGTGTCTCCGTTCAACTCGATTGCTACCTGCCAGTGCTTGTGTTCCATTTGAACAGGGTCAGGCAGCATCTCTGGAGAGAAGGGATAGGTGACGTTTCGGGTCGAGACTCTCTTCAGACTTCAGAAGGGTCTCGACCAGAAACATCACCTATTCCTTTTCTCCAGAGATGCAGTCTGACCCGCTGAGTTACTCCAGCTTTTTGTGTCTCTCCTGGGAATGGGATGCCGGCCCCCAGGAAATTTACCTAATCCCCAGGGAATTCTTTAATTCCAATCTGCCTCGCCTGACTTTTCTTTAAATATTATACATCTCGTTGATAAATAATGTCCCTGAGAAGAAAGTTCAACCTGAGGAGGAGTCATACAGTCTGTTCACATAACTGAAGTTACGGATAACTAGAATCCTCAATAGAAGCTGCCGCTGAATTCTCTAAAGGATTCTTTAGTCAATAAAGTCAACTGTTTCAATTGGAATTGGCTAGCTTTGTGTGTGGTCGGAAGGGGGACTTGCATATTGCAACCATTGCCTGAGAACAGAATGCTGCAGTGCGGGTTTCATCCCGTATTGCTGGGTCATGAGGGCTTGTGGGCTTACTGGCGTCTGAGGTTAACCCTGGCGTGTGGGACACGAGGATGGGATGGCATGGAACTGGTGTGTGGGTGCCGAAGGACCCGTTTCTACGCTGTATCTTTCTAAACCTAAAAAGACCCTAACTTTGGGAGTGGGTGGGCTGTGTGTGCGTGTCCTAACCACGAGGAAGCAATGCAGTGTGTACGTAATTCCTAACCCAGGGAGTGGGGTTGTGCGTGTGTGATCGTGCTGGTCCTAATCCTGGGGATGGGATGTGTGGGAAGGACTTGCAGATGCTGGTTTAAACCGAAGATAGACACAAAAAGCTAGAGTAACTCAGCGGGCTGGGCAGCATCTCTCAAGAGAAGGAATGTGTGACATTCCTCAGACTCGACCAGAAACATCACCTATTCCTTTTCTCCAGAGATGTTGTCTGGCCCGCTGAGTTACTCCAGCATTTTGTGTCTCTCCTGGGAATGGGATGCCGGTTGTGGGATTGAGTTTATAAACGTTGCAGTTTAAGATTTTTAATTGGATGCTATCTCGCTCCTTCCTGCTTCAGGTACTCGCTGTTCATCGGTCTCTACCCAATGGGAGTGACAGGGGAGCTGCTGACGATATATGCCGCTCTTCCACATGTGCGGAGGATGGGCTTGTACTCTGTCACCCTGCCGAACAAGTACAACGTCTCCTTTGACTACTACACTGTCCTGATCATGGTCATGATATCCTACATTCCACGTAAGTGAATGTGTCTCCTCCTCTGCGGAATGCAGAGTGTAAGTTTACACACCAGACCATCACACTCGCAAACCAGCCTCCCTTCCATTGACTCCATACATCTCATGCTGCCTTGGCAGGGCCACCAGCATAATAGACAATAGATGCAGGAGTAGGCCATTTGGCCCTTCGAGCCAGCACCGCCATTCAATGAGATCATGGCTGATCATCCCCAATCAGTACCCTGTTCCTGCCTTCTCCCCCATATCCCCTGACTCCGCTATTTTTAAGAGCCCTATCTAGCTCTCTCTTGAAAGCATCCAGAGAACCGGCCTCCACCGCCCTCTGAGGCAGAGAATTCCACAGACTCACCACTACCTGTGAGAAAAAGTGTTTCCTCGACTCCGTTCGAAATGGCTTACTCCTAATTCTTAAATGAAGGACCAGTCTCAGCTTAGCTACTCCTTCTTCTTCCCTCTACCATCAGGCAAGAGGTGCAGGAGTGTTCAGTTTATTGTCACGTGTACTGAGGTACAGTGAAAAGCTTTTGTTGTGTGCTATCCAGTCAAAAAAAACTGTGACAATACACATCTCCAGATTCAGGGCTGCTAAGAGGCAACTGAACCGTCCTACCAACAACTAGAGAGCAACAACCCATTACCAGTCCCGGCGTTCAATCCTGATCACGGGTTCTATCTGTACGTAGTTTGCACGCTCTCCCTGTGACCGCGGTTTTCTCCCACATTCCAAAGACGTGCGGTTTGGTAGGTTGATTGGCTTCCGTAAATTGTGTAGGATGGGAAAGTGAGATAACTTAGAACTAGTGTCCGGTTGATCAATGGTCAGCATGGACTCGGTGGGCTGAAGGGCCTGTTTCCATGCTGTATCTCCAAACCAAACAAAACAAAGTGCTGGGATAACTCAGTGAGTCAGACAACATCTCTGGAGAACATGGATGGGTGACGTTTCTGATTGGTCTGTCACCATCTTCAGATAACCATCTTCCTCCACAAGTGTGACTTTCAGTATCACGCCTTTTGCTCTTATGTCTCCACCGTCTTTTAAAAAAAAAAAAGTGATTGTCACTGTGATAAATTTGGTCCGCGTCCTATCACGAACATTCCCATGGTTCTCGCGACCATCCTCCCCCCTGCAGTTTTAAACACGGATACTTTCCCGCTTTTCCCATTCTGATGAAAGGCTCTTTGACTTGAAACATCGACCCTTTCTCTTCCCTTCAACACCGAGTGATCGGCAGTGCATTCTGCATGTGCAATTTGTCTTGCAGATTTCCAGCATCTGCAGTTTTTTTTTAGTTTAGTTTAGTTTATTGTTGCGTGCTATCCAGTCAGCGGAAAGACTACACGATTACAATCAGCCCGTCCACGGAGTACAGACACTGTTTAGTGCAAGATAAAGTCCGATTGAAGATAGTCCGAGGGTCCCCAATGAGGTGGAGGGTAGCTCAGGACCGCTCCCCAATTGGTGATAGGATGGTTCAGTTGCCGAGTGAGCATTTTGCTCCCAATATCAGGCAATTTTTAAAATCGGTGTTAAATTTTTTGTTAGTCCCACGTTAATGGATTTTGTGTGTCGCATGCGGAATGTCCACGCAGCGGAAACGTTAAAAATACTGCCCTGGCACGAGTATTTTTATGAAACTTAAATTAGAAGTGCGTTCTCCGCCCTTCCTCTGCCAACTCATTTCTTTGTGATTCAGTTTTTCCCCAGCTCTATTTCCACATGCTTCGCCAGCGGAGGAAGGTCCTGGGCACGGCGGAACAGAGCAAGAAGATCGAGTAGCCCGCGCCACCTTCTGGGGGGAACAGGCGTCAGCAGAAGGGCTTTTACCTCAAATCCTGACGGTCCCCGACTCCACGGGATGATCGCGCCACTTATCTGATAAACTCGCCCGACGCCGTTTCCCCGCGCGCCCACTTTGTGACCGATGTCTGACGTAAAGGTGCTGTGTTCATTGCACTAGTAGCATGAATTTAGATTGTAGTCTTCTCCTGTTGGCTTCCATGGGGGTCGAGGTGGGGGGATAGAACTTCTAGTAATCTGCTTGTAATCGTTGTCATGAGGTGTCCATGGGGAGCGACGTCTACCAGAGTTTCCAGTTGCGTGCGTCACCCTTTTCAATAGCATCTCTTCCCAGTTCTGTCGGGCAGATCTTCTCCATTCCCAGAGCCTCAGCTGGTGAATCTCATTGGGTTGCAAATGGAAATCTGGGTGACAAGAGCTCAGAACCTTTTGACTGGGTGGTACTGCTGTGGAAGAGGCCGTCGCTTGCTCCAGTACACCTCCCCTTGGTGGCAGAAGTCCCAGGGATGAGGGAGATGGGTAAGGGAGATGTCCTTAAAACATAGTCGTAGTGGAAACAGCCCCAACTTGCCCACACGGCCAACATGTCCCAGCTACACTCGTCCCACCTGCCCGTGTTTGGCCCATATCCCTCCAAACCTGTCCTATCCATGTACCTGTCTAACTGTTTGTTAAACGTTGCCTCAACTAGGCAGCTTGTTCCATACACCCACCACCCTTTGTGTGTGGGGGGGAAAAGTCACTCCTCAGATTCTTATTCAATCTTTTCCCCTTCACCTTAAACCTATGTCCTCTGGTCCTCGATCCACCTACTCTGAGCCAGAGACTCTGTGCATCTACACGATCTAATCCTCGTCTTGAAGTGAAACGAAGTAACCGCAATGACTGTTTGGTTGATCTCCCTTCATGGCTTTGCACAGTTGAATGGCGAAGTCAACTGTTGCCAATGGTTGACCCCAGCCTGCTTGAGTTGCCAATTCAAGTTGGACGCCACCCTGAAGTTGCCATTTGACCTCCCCCCCCCCTTTTCCTGCTCCCTCGTCCACAGCATCTTCCCCCGCCGATCAAAAACCATCCAGGCCCTTCAATCCCCAATGGATGCTCTGGGCTATACATTTTTAATTAGTAACAGCTGGTGTTCAATACATATTTAAAAAAAAAGATGTTCTAACGCCCCCCATTAGATAACTCCATTGACGTTCTCCTAATGATTTAATTCCCGGGGACCTCCGAGCAAACCGGAAAGATGGGCAACCCGAGGCTGCCCACAGTTTGTATTGACCAACCTTTATTGGAGAAAAGTTCAGAATCTCCATTATAAGTCACCTGTTTTCTTTTCTCTTCTGCCCAGCGCTCCTTTTTGTCAATGAACCGGCACCTCTTAAAAAGTTATTTAAAGTCCGATTTTCACTTCTTCTGAATTTTTAATAATACAAAAAGATTAATAAATTAAATAAATGTAAAAATAAAATAAGATGATTAATAATTAATTTTAAAAAAGATTAATGTTTAAAACCAAACTAAAATGTAATTACATTTGTCAGTCAGGTTTTTAAGCAGTTTGCATGACGATTATTTACCACAGACACCAACAGCAAGGCACGATGTGCATACCCACACCTTTTTTAATCTGCAAACAAAGCATTACTTCTGCCTTTTCCCATCTCCCAGCAAGAACTATATTTTGTAAATCCGGTTCCCGTTTTTCCCCCCTTCCTATTTTGATGTCACCCATGAAGATTCACAGCGAAATGCGACCAGTTTAGAGGAACCAGACTTAGTGGAGGAATTTCCAACAACTTTGACCAACCCAAACCTTAACTACTCCGTTTACAATCAAACTGCACTGATAAATCCTCCCGAGTTGTTCCTCTTTAAAAAATACCTTGTGGGCTCTAATCTGTTAACTAAAATTTTTAACTAAAGGCAAGGCTTGTTTCAGCCAATGCTGCACAGACTCAGTTCTTTTGTATATTTAGGGGTTGCTTTTTGTAATTAAGGATATTTAAACTCTTAAGCGTTCCAAAATTTGCACTTTTTTGCATGGGAGCATTTCTAATGAGGTTTTTTGCAAGTATATCTTGGCAGATGCGAGGGGTGGGGGGGATGGGAAGGAACTGACAAGGTTTCCGTGACATGTTAGTTGTCGACCAATTTGTTAATCGTCTGGGAAATGAGCATGCTTGTCATTGATACTCGTTTTATCTCCGTAACGTAAGGTTCCCTGTTCAAAGTGCATGTTCTGTAAAACAGTGGCAAAAATCCATGGATGCCGGTCCACCGGGAGCAAGACTTTGTTGCTTTAACTCCATCCGACGGTCTTGTTAAAGTGTAGACTAGATCCTGAGCTCTGAAGGAGGTGCTCTCGAGCAAGCTCACTCAGGCACAGATCCGGTCAAAAGGTGCTCCAGTCCATGTTTAATAAACTGGTGAAATAGCATAACAAGGTCACGGGCTGTTATTAAAGGGGCAAGACGTGGCATCTGAATCCTTCCGGTTGAATAAAGACTGCGTTGCGCGGTAATGGAGTCGTACATCATGGTCTGAGGACATTTTGGAGTTGGGTCATTTACCAATGTCATTCAGTGGTGGGTTCCATCGATGTTGTCTGGTAGGTGAAGAGTCATGGAGTTATGCAGAGTGGAAACACGTTCTTCATCCCAACTTGCCCACGCCGACCCATCTACAATAGATGGACACAAACAACTGCTGGAATAACTCAGCGGGTCAGGCAGCATCTCTGGAGAAAAGGAATAGGCAACATTTCATGTCAGCCCGTAGACTGAAGAAGGGTCTCGATCTGAATGGTCTACAATTTTCTACAATTACTCCAGCTTTTTGTACCCATCTCTACTAATCCCATTTGCTCGCACTTAGTCCGTAGCCTTCAATGTGAGTGTTTTGTCTCGATACTTAATGCCTCCGGCACTTAGTACTTTCGCTCAAGAATCCGGCATCTGCAGTTTCTTGTGTCTCCAAAATTTAAAAAAACGGTCACACATATAACACATTTACTTTTTCAAGGAAAATGAAGTAAGTTTTTAAGTACATTGTGTAATAATGTGTGGAATGTCAGCAAATTTGTGCACAGCTCGATCGCACCAACGAGGGAAATGACAATATTGTTTAGGTGACATGAGAGATTTACTTTGACGTGTAAGAGTGTAATCAACCTGAGTTCATTGATAAACCTGTTCGCATCTTATGACTGCTCTGGAACCAATGTGTGAATTGTCTGCTGTGTAGTAAGGAACTGCAGACGCTGGTTTTACACCGAAGATATACACACAAAATGCTGGAGTAACACAGCGGAACATCCAGCATCTTCGGAGAGAAGAAATAAGCAACGTTTTGGGTCGAGACCCTTCCGACTCAATTGTCTGCATGTGTAGGAAAGAACTGCAGATGCCGGTTTAAACCGAAGATAGACACACAAAGCTGGAGTAACTCAGAGGGTCAGGCAGCATCGCTGGAAAAAACAAATAGGTCTTTTTTCGGGTCGAGACCCTTCAGACTGCGAGTCAGGAAAGGGAAACGAGAGATGGCGATGTAGAGACATAGAAAACAAATGAAATATAAGCAAAAATATTCTGCTGGTTAGAGATACAGCTCAGAAACAGGCCCTTTGGCTCACTGGGTCTGTGCCACCCACCGATCAGCCCGTACACTAACACTATCCTACACACTAGGGATTATTTACTATCTTTTGCCAAAGCCAATTATCCTACAATCCGGCTCATCTTTGGAATGATGTTGGTCCTTGCTTCTGTCACGGAAGCAGTGGTGCTTTTATTGTGATGAGTGAAGACATCTTGGCTGAGATGAGACCTGTAACACACTGCTGACCAGGGTCAATTATTCTGCTAATCGCCACTGATTAATGCACCATTACTATTACATTTGTACTATAACAACATGTAAAAGATGGCCAGTTCATTGGCTATATTTAAGAAGGAGTTAGATGTGGCTAAAGGGATCAGGGGGTATGGAGAGAAGGCAGGTACAGGATACTGAGTTGGATGATGAGCCATGATCATATTGAATGGCGGTGCAGGTTCGAAGGGCCGAATGGCCTACTCCTGCACCTGATTTCTTTGTTTTTTTTCCTATGTTTTCTATGCTTGGACAGGTACATGGATAGGAAGGGGTTTATAGGAATACTAGACCAAGTGCAGACCCGTTGGGTCTGCTCCCCCAATGGTGTGATCCCCCAACCCAATATTCCACCATGCACCCGTCTCCTCCAACGGAACTGAAGCCGTTCCCAAATGTAAGATTCCAGCACTCCCCTGCCTCCCTCAGCAGTGGATTTAAAAAAAATTCCAATTGCACCTCCCCTGCCTGCTGCAGCAGTGAAAAGTTCAGAGTGTTCCTGTCTTGCAACTTTGTTTTGAAGTGTGTTGGAAGCTGATAGGAAGGAGCAGCCGTCAACGAATCAAAAGGAAGAAAGGCAGCCGGCAGCTGGACGGACGGACGGCAGGCGGCAGCCACAGACTTTGATATAATAATAGATAGATGGTCCATAGGTGGGGCTAGTGTAGATGGGGCATCTTTGGTTGGCATAGGCAAGTAGACACAAAATGCTGGAGTAACTCAGCGGGTGAGGCAGCATCTCTGAAGAGAAGGAATGGCGATGTTTTGAGTCGAGACCCTTCTGCAGACTAATGGTGGGCACATTTGGCTGAATGGCCTGTTTCCATGCTGAGTGACAGTGTGGACATAGGTGTAAGTGAGAGGAGCCTGAGCGGCAACTTTTCCACACAGATAGTGGTGGGTATGTGGAACGAGCTGCCAGGGGACGTTGTTGAGGCAGGTACTACAACAACACTTAAGTAAGTAAGTTTATTGGCCAGGTATTCACATACAAGGAATTTGCCTTGGTGCTCCGCCCACAAGTAACAACGTGACATACAGTGACAATTACGAATGACTCACAAAACACTAAACATTAATGATAAAACACCATTGATCAAGCCTGTCAACCAACAAAATACCAGATCAAAGGGAGGCAACAGAATTTTGGCTGTTGAGTAGAGCAACTACTCGTGGACACTTGCAAGGCATTTGGATAGGTATCTGGATAGGAAAGATTTAGAGGAATATGTGCCAAAAGTGGGCAGGTGGAACTAGTATAGATGGGGCATCGGGCCGAAAGGTCTTTCCATTCTGTGTGACTAAATAGCTTGCAAATCTAGTGTTTGACCTTGCTTGCACAGTGCACAACGTGCAAGGATATATGTAAGGCCAATCTTATAAAATGGTGGAGATCTTGTTATGAATAAAGAGTTTAGGGATCAGGACGTCTGAAATTCTCCAGAAAGTTGGGCTCACCATTAACTAAAATGAACCAGCTTAGCCATGACCATGCTGCACAGGTCAGAGGCACTCCACAAGGGGCCCATACCTCCACAAGGGGCCCATACCATGGTATTCCACAAGGGGCCCATACCGTGGTACTCCACAAAGGGCCCATAACATGGTACTCCACAAGGGGCCCATACCATGGTACTCCACAAGGGGCCCATACCATGGTACTCCACAAGGGACCCATACCATGGTACTCCACAAGGGACCCATACCATGCAAAATCTTTCCACCATCAACAAGGCACAGCAGAAATGTAATGCTGAGGCTCTATAAGGCACTGGTCAGGCTTCATTTGGAGTACTGTGAACAAATTGGCCCCATATCTGAGGAAAAATGTGCTGGCTCTGGAGAGGGTTCAGAGGAGGGTTGGGGTGGGATATTGCAACCTTCACGTGGTCCGCCCAGTTTCAACGAATGCAATCAACCTGCCGTGCACAATCAACTTTAGGCTGTGCACGCCATACGCAAGAAGAAGAAGAGGAGGTTTTACAAGAATGATCCCAGGAATGAGTAGGTTAACCGATGATGAGCGTTTGTCGGCACTGGGCCTGTACTTGCTGGAGTTTAGAAGAATGAGGGGGGACCTCATTGAAACGTACAGAATAGTGGAAGGCTTGGCTCGAGTGGATGTGGAGAGGATGCAGCCTCAGAATTAAAGGCCGATATTTGAGAAGAGAGGAGAGACAATAGACAATAGGTGCAGAAGTAGGCCATTCGGCCCTTCGAGCCAGCGCCTCCATTCAATTTAATCATGGGTGATCATCCACAATCAGTACCCCATTCCTGCCTTCTCCCCATAAGCCCTTTACAATCGAGGAGAGGAGAGGAGAGGAGAGGAGAGGAGAGGAGAGGAGAGGAGAGGGACGACGGCAGCATCCACTTGTTTTAAACAAACCTACCACCATAATACAAAATCGCCCAATTATCTAAACAAATATTCTTAAATGTCAAATTTAGGGCGGTGACGGTGGCACAGCAGTAGAGTTGCTGCCTTACAGCGCTTGCAGTGATGGAGGAACGGGCTCAATCCCGACTACGGGTGCTGTCTGTACGGAGTTTGTACGTTCTCCCCGTGACCGCGTGGGTTTTCTCAGAGATCTTGACAGCGTGAACTGTGAGGAGGATGCTATGAGCATGCAGAGTGACTTGGACAGGTTGGGTGAGGGGGCAGATGCAGTATAATGTGGATAAATGTGAGGTTATCCACTTTGGAGGCAACAACGGGAAGGCAGATTATTACCTGAATGGTGTTCAAGAAGGAACTGCAGATGCTGGAAGATCGAAGGTAGACAAAAATGCTGGAGAAACTCAGCGGGTGCAGCAGCATCCATGGAGCGAAGGAAATAGGTGACATTTCGGGCCGAAACCCTTCTTCAGACTGAATTATCTGAATGATGTCAGGTTAGGGAAAGGGGGGGGTACAACGAGACCTGGGGTTCTTGTACAATAGTCACTGAAAGTAAGTACACAGGTACCGAGGTCTAGTCGGAGGCTCAGAGGGGATAGAGCCTTCTCTGTTGCTGCTCCGGCACTCTGGAACACCCTGCCGTTGCACATCAGACAGGCCCCCTCTCTGTCCATCTTCAAATCCAGTGTTAAAACACATTTGTACTCCCTGGCTTTTGACCGTGCCTGAGACTTTGCTTCTGTTTTGGTGTTTTTGATGTTTCTTTATTTTACATGTCTTTCCCTACTATTTCTTTTGATTGTTATTTTTGGTGTGTATTAACTTTTTTTTGTCAATGATTAGTGGTGTACAGCACTTTGTTGCAACTATGTTTGTTTTTAAAGTGCTCTATAAATAAAATTATTATTATTATTATTATAACATGCAGTGAAGAAAGCTAATGGCATGTTGGCCTTCATAACAAGAGGAGTTAAGTATAGGTGTAAAGAGGTCCTTCTGCAGTTGTACAAGGCCCTGGCGAGACAACACTTGGAGTATTGTGTGCAGTTTTGGTCTCCTAATTTGAGGAAGGACATTCTTGCTGTTGAGGGAGTGCAGCGTAGCTTCACCAGGTTAATTCCCGGGATGGCGGGACTGTCATATGATGAAAGAATGGAGCGACTGGGCTTGTATTCACTGGAATTCAGAAGGATAAGAGGGGATCTTATAGAAACATATAAAACTATTAAGGGATTGGATGCAGGAAACATGTTCCTGATGTTGGGAGAGTTCAGAACCAGGGGCCACAGTTTAGGAATAAGGAGTAGGCCATTTAGAACTGAGATGAGGAAAAACTTTTCTCACATAGGTGTGAATTTGTGGAATTCTCTTCCTCAGAAGGCAGTGGAGGCCGATTCACTGGATGCATTCAAAAGAGAGTTAGATAGAGCTCTTGGGGCTAGCAGAATCAGGGGGTATGGGGAGAAGGCAGGAACGGGGTACTGATAGTGGATGATCAGCCATGATCACATTGAATAGCGGTGCTGGCTCGAAGGGTTGAATGGCCTACTCCTGCACCTATTGTTTCTTGTATCTATGTACCTTCAGATTCCTCCCACAATCCAAAGACGTACAGGTTTGTCGGTTAATTGGCCTGGTGTAAATGTAAATTGTCCCTAGCATGTTTAGGATAGTGTTAGCGTGCGGGGATCGCTGGTTGGCGCCGACTCAGTGGGCCGAAGGGCCTGTTTCCGTGCCGTATCTCCAAACTAAACTAAACTAACCACTCTTAAACAACGATTGTCCCATCCTTATTAAGGATGCGTTCCACCCCCATGGTGCCCAGCGGTCCCTGAAATCCCCCACGGAGCCCGTGGACTGCGCGTAGTCCGTCTCTAGTACCACCCGGGCACGGGCGTAACCACGGAAATGTGGTGGGATGCCGTCTCGGGCAGAGCCCTCTTCGGCCTGGCGCCGTGACTCGCGGATAGCCAGCTTGGCCAGGCCCAGGAGCAACCCAACCAGGACAACCTCCGCCCTGCCCTCTCCCCTATGCATGGGGTGTCCAAAGATGAGGATGGAGGGTGAGAAGTGCAGCCCGAAGGCAAGGAGAAGCCCCTTTAGATAATGGAACATGGGGCTGCAGCCTCACACACTACATATACACGTGGTACACAGACTCTTCCAGCCCGCAGAAAGTGTCACCCTACGGCAGCCTGGGGCTCGCCTGGATCCAGGAGACCTAGCGTGCGGGCCGGACGCGGTCTTGCGGGACATGGTGCGGTGGAGGACACCAGAAACATCGCTTGGACAGGCTGACCCTGCAATGTCACCAGGACAACCGACCTTTATGGCCAACTGCACTTGTAACAAAACGGACTTTGCAAAATGGCGGCAAAACCTGACAAATTGGGGTTTTTTTTTCGTTTTAGAGATATAGCGCCACCGGGTCCGTGCCGAAGGGCGATTCCCGCACATTAACACGATCCTACACCCACTGGGGATGATTTTTACATTTAACAAGCCAATTAGCCTACAAGCCTGTACGTCTTTGGAGTGCGGGAGGAAACCGAAGATCTCGGAGAAAACCCACGCAGGTCACGGGGAGAACGTACAAACTACCTACGGACAGCACCCGTAGTCGGGATTGAACACGGGTTTCAGTGGGCGATTTCTATACACTTTGTACTTAATCGGGGGACTGTGCTTATGTCGAGTAAAACTTTACCGAACTGAAAAAAATAATTTCACGGTACCTGTGTAGATGTGATAATAAAGATCCACGGTGGTTCACTGAGGCACGGTGGCGCAGCGGTAGAGTTGCTGCCTTTCAGCACCAGGGACCTGGGTTCGAACCTGACTACGGGAGATGTCTGTATGGAGTTCTCCCTGTGACTGCGTGGGTTTTCTCTGGGTGCTTCAGTTTCCTCCCACACCCCAAAGACATACAAGTTTGTAGTTTAAACGTGTGGGACGGAACTGCAGATGCTGGGTTTATACTGAAGATAGACACAAAATGCTGGAGCAACTCAGCAGGTCAGGCGGCATCTCTGGAGAAAGGGAATAGGTGACGTTTTTGGGTCGATGCCCTTCTTCAGTCCTCGACCCGAAATGTCACTTCTTCCTTTTCTCCAGAGATGCTGCCTGACCCGCTGAGTTACTCCAGCACTTTGTGTCTATCGCAGGTTTGTAGGTTAATTGGACTCTGTAAAATTGTAAATTGTCACAGGCGTGTAGGATAGTGCTAGTGTACGGGGTGATCGTTGGTCGGTGTTGGCTAGGGTTGCTAACTGTCCCATATTAGCCGGGACATCCCGTATATTGGGCTAAGTCGTTTTCCGCCCTTGTCCCGTATTTGACCGCTGCTACTCGGGTCGAGGGGACTGTCGGGTCGGAGCGCCGCGTCCGGCCCTGCCTCACCCGTCCCGACGTAGTGCAGCCCATGGAGCGCAGCAGCAGCACCTCGCCCGTGGCCCCGTCGGTCGGCAGCCCAGCCAGCTGTCCGACCTTCGGACCTTCACTTGCCGCCGACACCACCACCACCCCTCCTTCTCACGGCCGATCATCGGGTCATGAGTTGGATGGGGCGCCGGACTTTGCGCGCGGCACCCGGGCCAAAACTCCTCAGCTGGCCCGCCGGCTGGGCTTTGTGTGCAGTCCAGCACCCGGGCCAACTCATCATTCACCCAGCCACGGCCGAGACGGTCAACGAATTGCCGTGGGGAATTTGTCCCGTAGTTTGACCTTTTGTCCCTTATTTGGGAGTGAGAACGTTGGCGACCCTAGTGTTGGTCGAAGGGCCTGTTTCCACGCTGCATCTCTAAAGACATTGAATCATGGTGTCCTTCCCGGGCTGTAATTTAGGCATTGACCTGCAGGTGGCAGTGCCACCCCATGTCAGCTCCCCATGTCCTTGGCGATAGAGGTTGTGAGTTTGGATCAAATTATTAGCGTAACTCACCGCAAATCCTCTTGGGAGCCTTGAGAGGAACGTGAACGGTGCTAAATAAATGAAGATCTTCCTTCTTGCCTACTAACCAACTTTTCCCAGGAATGTTTGAAAAGGAACTGCAGATGCTGGAAAAATCGAAGCTGGACAAAATTGCTGGAGAGTCTCAGCGGGTGAGTCAGCATCTATGGAGCGAAGGAAATAGGCGACGTTTCGGGTCGAGTCTGAAGAAGGGTCTCAGCCCAGAACGTCGCCTATTTCCTTCGCTTCATAGATGCGGCCTCACCCGCTGAGTTCCTCCACCAATTTTGTCTACCTATCCCAGGAATGAGTGGGTTAACCTGTGATGAGCACTTATCGGCAATGAGCCGGTACTCGCTGGAGAAGAAGAATAAGGGGGGACCTCATTGAAACGTACCGAATAGTGAAAGGCTTGGATAGAGTGGATGTGGAGAGGATGTTTCCACTAGTGGGAGAGTCTAGGACTAGAGGTCATAGACTCAGAATTAAAGGACGTTTTTTAGGAAGGAGATGAGGAAGAATTTCTTTAGTCAGAGGGTGGTGAATCTGTGAAATTCATTGCCACAGAAGGCTGCGGAGGCCAAGTCAGTGGATATTTTAAGGCACAGATAGATAGATTCTTGATTAGAACGGGTGTCAGGGGTTATGGGGAGAAGGCAGGAGAATGGAGTTAGGAGGGAAAGATAGATCAGCCATGATTGAATGGCGGAGTAGACTCGAGGGGCCGAATGGTCTAATTCTGCTCCTATCACTTATGATCTTATGAAGTGCAGATGCTGGTTTACAAAGAAAAAGACACAAAGTGTTGGGGTTACTAAGTGGGTTAGGCAGCATCTGTGGAGAAAAGCGATAGGCTGTGGAGGCCAAGTCAGTGGGTATTTTTAAAGCAGAGAAATATTCTTGATTAGTACGGGTGTCAGAGGTCATGGGGAGAAGGCAGGAGAATGGGGTTAGGAGGGAGAGATAGATCAGCCATGATTGAATGGCGGCGTGGACTCGAGGGGCCGAATGGCCTAATTCTATTCCTATCCCTTATGACCTTCAGGGGCTACTCCATGCCCAGCTTTGGAGCTGCCAAGAGGCTCTGGGGGAAAGTTGATGTGTGCTGAGTTCTTTGTGGAAGGGAGTGCACGCACTGTCTACAATGAACAGAAGCACAGCCCTGTGCAACTCTCTCACCAACTGGGATATGGCCCGAGGCAGGGTTATGGTTTCCATAGAGTCAGTCACTGCTGAGCAAACAAGGAATGTAGCTGGTTCCCAAGCATTTTCCACCCAGAATCAGGAACATTTTCTTCCCAGCTGTTATCGGGCAACTGAACTGCACTCTCACCAACTAGCGAGCGGTCGTAACCTCCCATCTATCTCATTGGAGACCCAACGGGCTATCTTTAATCGGACTTTACTGGACTTGATCTTGTATGAAACATAATTCCTTTTTTGTGTTTGGAGGAACTGCGTGTGCTGGTTTAAACCAAAGATAGAGTCCAGAACCAGGGGTCACAGTTTAAGAATAAGGGGTCGGCCGCTTAGGCGTGAGATGAGGAGAAACTTCTTCACCCAGAGAGTTGTGATTCTGTGGAATTCTCTGCCACAGAAGGCAATGGAGGCCAATTCACTGGATGTTTTCAAGAGAGAGTTAAGGAGCTGTCCTGCTGTACGAGGTAATTCAAGAGCTCTCCCGTGTTTAAAAAAAAATCAAACTCATGGTAAGCACGTAGAATGTATGGAGCGGGTACGTCAGAGCTCGGGAACGTCTCTTAGCGGCTCGCAACGCTAACGGTGGGCAGTCGGGAAACGCGGTAAGCTCGTGAAGACTCGTGAAGATTTTTCAACATGTTGAAAAATGTCCACGAGAGCCCCGAGTACCTATGAGCGGCTATTACCGTAATTCTCCGAGCTCGAATCAGGGGAAACTTGGGAGAACTCTTGAATTAGCTCGTACAGTGGGACAGCCCCATTAGATGTAGCTCTTAGAGCTAAAGGAATCAAGGGATATGGGGGGAAAAGCAGGAACAGGGTACAGATTTTTTTAGATGATCTGCCATGATCATATTGAATGGCGGTGCTGGCTCAAAGGGCCGAATGGTCTACTCCTGCACCTATGTTTCTATGACACAAAATGCTGGAGTAACTCAGCAGGACAGGCATCTCTGGACAGAAGGAATGGGTGACATTTTGTGTCGAGACCCTTCTTTAGACTGAGAGTCAGGGGAGAGGGAAACACAGAGATAAGGAAGGATAAGGTGTGAAAACTAGGCATCAAAAGGGGGGGGGGGGGGGGGGGGGGGGGTCAATGAAAAAGTAGAATAGATCATTGTTAGCTCAGGGAAGGGTGATAATAAAGCAAACAGAGATAACATATAAGTGGGGACAGTCAGACTGGTGGGATGACGGAAGGGAGAGGGATGGACAGAGAGGGAAAGCAAGTGTTACTTGAATTCAAGATTCCTTCTGCTGGGCTGTAAGTTGCCCAAACAAAATATGAGGTGCTGTTCCTCCAATTTGCGCTGGGCCTCACTCTGACAGTGGATGAGGCCCAGGACAGAAAGGTCAGTGTGGGAATGGGAGGGGGAGTTGAAGTGTTTGGCAACCAGGAGATCAGGTAGGTTTCGGCTGACTGAGCGGAGGTGTTCATTTGCAGGTATGTAATAAGAAAGGTAAATACAATTTTGAGGGGACTAGAATATAAAAGGCAGGATGTAATGCTGAGGCTTTATAGACGCTGGTTGGACCACATGTGGAATATTGTGAGTAATTTTGGATCCAATATCTGAGGGAAGATATGTCGGGGTGGGTGAGGGTTACAGAGGAGATGCACAACAATCATTTAATGAGCGTTTGATGAGGAGCGTTTGACAGCACTGGGGATGCACTCGCTGTAGTTCAGAAGGATGAGGGGAGGGGATGTCATTGAAGCCATTCGAATAGTGAAAGGGCTATGATTAGTGTCTGGAACTCACTGGCAGGGGTGGTGGGTGAAGCAGATAGGAAAGGGGCATTAAAGAGGCTTTCAGTGAGGCACGTGGGCAGAACCAGGGGCCACAGTTTAAGAATAAGGAGCAAGCCATTTAGAATGGAGAGGATGAAACACTTTTTCACACAGAGAGTGGTGAGTGTGTGGAATTCTCTGCCTCAGAGGGCGGTGGAGGCCGGTTCTCTGGATGCTTTCAAGAGAGAGCTGGATAGAGCTCTTAAAGATAGCGGAGTCAGGGGATATGGGGAGAAGGCAGGAACAGGGTACTGATTGGGGATGATCAACCATGATCACATTGAATGGCGGTGCTGGCTCGAAGGGCCGAATGGCCTACTGCTGCAGCTATTGTCTATTGTCTATTGACATGCAAGGAATGGATCGATATGGTTCATGCACAGGCAGCTCCACTAGTTTAATTTTAACTTTTAGAGATAGAGCATGGAAACAGGCCCTTCGGCCCACCGAGTCCGTGCCGACCAGCGATCCCCGCACAGTAACACTACCCGACACACAATGGGGACAATTTTTACATTTATACATTAATACCAAGCCGATTAGCCTACAAGCCCGCACGTCTTTGGAGTGTGGGAGGAAACCGAAGATCTCGGAGAAAACCCACGCAGGTCACGGGGAGAACGTACAAACTCCGCACAGACAGCACCCGCAGTGGGGATCGAACCCGGGTCTCTGGCCTTGTGAGGCAGTAGCTCTATCACTTCACCACCATGCTGCTCTAAACCTGCCCTGTCTGTGTACCTGTCTCAATGTTTCTTGTGTGCATCATGATAGTCCCTGCCTCAACTACCTGCTCCGGCAGCTTGTTCCATACACCCACTGTGTGAAAAAGTGATACCCCAGTCCCAGGCGCTGTGAGGCAGTAATTACCCCTCAAGTTCCTATTAAATCTTTCCTCACCCCCTCGCCTTAAACCTATGTCCTCTGGTTCCCCTATTCTGGGCAAGAGACTCTTCAGTTCAGTTTAGTTTATTGTCACGTGTACCGAGGTACAGCTTTTGATGCGTGCTAGCCAGTCAGCGCAAAGACAATACATGATTAGAATCATGAATAATTTGTGGGAGGCATGTACTATCTACCTCATTGTGACCCTCGGACTACTCTTGATTGGACTTTACTGGCTTTACCTCGCACTAAACATTATTCCCTTATCATGTATCTGGCTTGATTGCAATCATGTATTGTCTGAATAGCACGCAACAAAAGCTTTTCACTGTACCTCGGTACACGTGACAATAAACCAAACTGAACTGAACTGCGTGGGTTTTCTCTGGGATCTCCGGTTTCCTCCCACACTCCAAAGACGTACAAATTTGTAGGGTAATTAGCTCGATATGATTGTGTGTGGAGGATAGTGTTAGTGTGCGGGGATCGCTGGTCGGTGCAGACACAGTGGGCCTGTTTCCATGCTGTATCTCTAAACTAAACTAAACAAAACATCATGTACCCATTCAATGCGGTAGCCTAATTGAGATCTCAAATAGACAGAATTATGGTGTTTTACTTCAATAAGTTCGAAGAGAAAGCTCCTTTTTAATAAAAGCAAAGAGAAATCAGCAGATCAGCGCATGACTTGCAAACGCAAGCTTAAAGATGGAGAAAATGAAAAAAATGTCTGAATGGGGATTATCATGGTAAAACAGGAGGAGGCCATTCGGCCCATCAGGCCTGTTCTGCCATTCAATGCCACAAGAGTCTAAGAGTGTTTTATTGTCATATGTCCCGAAGCAGAACGATGACGCTCGTACTTGGAGCTGCACGACAGGTTTGTAAACATCGTACTCAGTAGAAACCGTAATAAGCAACAAAAAGAAATTGAATTCATTTAACAACCAACATATGTCTTTGGAGTGTGGGAGGAAACCGGAGGTCTCGGAGAAAACCCACGCAGGTCACGGGGAGAACGTACAAACTCCGTACAGACAGCACCCGTAGTAGGGATCGAACCCGGGTCTCCGGCGCTGCAAGCGCTGTAAGGCAGCAACTCGACCGAGATGAGAAAAACACTTTTTCGCACAGAGAGTGGTGAATCTCTGGAATTCTCTGCCACAGAAGGTAGTTGAGGCCACAGTTCATTGGCTATATTTAAGAGGGAGTTAGATGTGGCCCTTGTGGCTAAAGGGATCAGGGGGTATGGAGAGAAGGCAGGTTCAGGATACTGAGTTGGATGATCAGCCATGATCATATTGAATGGCTCGAAGGGCCGAATGGCCTACTCCTGCACCTATTTTCTATGTCTATGTTTCAAACTATACTGCTGCGCCACAGTGCCGCCCGGTAAAGTCATGTAGTTTAGTTTAGTTTAGTTGTGTTTAATTTAGAGATACATGTGGAGACAGGCACTTTGGCCCATTGAGTCCATGCTGACCAATAATCAGCTGGACACTAGTTCTATCCTACACACACTAGCGACAATATGCAGACTTTACAGCCATTTAACTTACAAACAAACACGTCTTTTGAGTGTGGGAGGAAACCAGAGCACCGGTAGAAAACCCACGTGATCACAGGGAGACAATGCAAACACCGTACAGACAGCACCCGTAGTCGGGATCGAACCTGGATCGGTTCACTGGTTGTGAGTTACCAAAGCAGGTATACAGTATTTAAGGCAGAGATTAATAATAATAATAATAATAATAATTTTATTTATAGAGCACTTTAAAAACAAACATAGCTGCAACAAAGTGCTGTACATCACTAATCATTGACAAAAAAGTTAACACACACCAAAAATAACAATCAAAAGAAATAGTAGGAAAAGACATGTAAAATAAAGAAACATCAAAAACACCACAAACAGAAGCAAAGCCTCAGGCATGGTCAAAAGCCAGGGAGTACAAATGCGTTTTAACACTGGATTTGAAGATGGACAGTGAGGGGGCCTGTCTGATGTGCAACAGCAGGGTGTTCCAGAGTGCCGGAGCAGCAACAGAGAAGGCTCTATCCCCTCTGAGCCTCCGACTAGACCTCGGTACCTCCAGGAGCAGCTGACCAGCTGACCTGAGGGACCGGGCAGGAGCGTATGGGTGATTGACAGATAGTTGATTAGTACGGGTGTCAGGGGTTATGGGGAGAAGGCAGGAGAATGGGGTTGAGAAGGAAAGGGGTTGAGAAGGAAATCAACCACGATTGAATGGCGGAGTAGA